>NC_068377.1:11887908-12187908 GCF_023724105.1 Carassius gibelio
GCATTTTTAAATAAATTCAGTGCACACAGGCTGAAGTAGTTTAAGTCTTTGGTTCTTTTAATTGTTGTGATTTTGGCTCAAATTTAACAAAAACCCACCAATCTCAACAAATTAGAATACTTCATAAGATCAATAAAAAAAAGAAAAGAAAAAGGTGTTCATTTACTGTACATGTACTCAATACTTGGCAGGGGCTCCTTTTGCTTTTGCTCCTAATTACTGCCTCAATTCGGCGTAACATGGAGGTGATCAGTTTGTGGCACTGTGATATGGAAGCCCAGGTTTCTTTGACTGTGAACTTCAGTTCATCTGCATTTTTTGGTTTCTTGTTTATTATTTCTCTTGACAATACGTTCAGATCTGGTGAGTTTGCTGGCCAGTCAAGCACACCAACATTTAACCAACCTTTGGTGCTTTTGGCAGTGTGGGCAGGTGCCAAATCACCTGTTGTGATATACACCCATTTTCTGCTGGAAAATGAAATCAGCATCTTCAAAAATCTGGTCAGCAGAAGTAAGTATGAAGTGCTCCAAAATTTATTGGTAAACGGGTGCAGTGACTTTGGTTTTCAAAGAACACAATGGACCAAACCATCACAGACTGAAGAAACTTAACACTGGACTTCAAGTAACTTGGGCTATGAACTTCTCCACCCTTCCTCCAGACTCTAGGACCTTGGTTTCCAAATGAAATACCAAACTTGCTCTCATCTGAAAAGAGGACATTGGACCACTGAGCAACAGTCCAGTTCGTTTCCTCAGCCCAGGTAAGATGCCTCTGTTGTCTGTGGTTCAACAACTTATGATACTTCTGAGTGTGGTGGTTCTCGATGCCTTGACCCCAGTCTCAGTCCATTCCTTGTAAAGTTTACTCAAATTATTGAATTGGTTTTGCTTGACAATCCTCATAATGCTCTCAGTTGGTTGTGCATCTTTTTCTTCTACAATTTTTCCTTCCACTCAACCTTCTGTTAACATGCTTGGATACAGCATTCTGTGAACAGCCAGCTTCTTTGGCAATGAATGTTTGTGGCTTACCCTCCTTGTGAAGGGTCCAGATTGTCTTCTGGACAACTGTCAGATCAGCAATTTTCCCCATGATTGTGTAGTCTAGTGAATCAAACTGAGAGACCATTTTGAAGGCTCAGGAAACCTTTGCAGGTGTTTTGAGTTGATTAGCTGATTGGCATGTCACCATATTCTAATTTGTTGAGATTGAGAATTGGTGGGTTTTTGTTCAATGTAAGGCAAAATCATCACAATTAAAAGAACCAAAGACTTCAGTCTGTATGCATTGAATTTATTTAATACACAAGTTTCACAATTTGTGTTGAATTACTGAAATAAATGAACTTTTCCACAACATTCTAATTTACTGAGATGCACTTGTATGTAACAAAAGTCTCATGGGTTTGGAACAACAGGAGGGTGAGTAAATAATGTTAATTATTGTGTGAACTGTCCCTTTAAACCATGATATAAGGTCCATGATTTAAACCACCCCATCACTAGTGCTTATTTAATATGAGACTAAACACTCCACATCTACAAACACAGACACAGACAGAAACATACTACCCCCGCCTGACAAGAAAGAGAGATAAACATGGGGTCAGAGACAAAGTAGGGGGAGAGAATGCAGAAGCTTTAAATAAGGGCTTCTTTTTAGCAATGGGGGTTCACTCGGAAGCTAAGCCTGTAAAACCAGAATGATTTGTGATTGGTTTTATTTGGCTCCTCTGCTGGCAGATAATTAATTATTGTCTGTCTTTCTCCTTTTGTCAAAAAGGTCATGACAGTGTTTTTATAAGAGTAAATCAAGTAAAATCTTCAATTCCTCTAGTTTTTAAGGGGCATGAAGCCCCAGACTACTTTTTCTGAGATTTTAGCAGATGTGTTTGTGTTGCAATCATATAAGACAGTGTTAGCATTTGATAGAACTGTTGGAGAAAACTGTTTTGTTTTATTTGTTTTGTTTTTTACAATAATTTTATTTTCAAAGATTGACATACATAAGACAACAGTTACATTTTTAAAAGAGGACAGATATAATATATACAGATGTAATATACACAACCTGGGCTCAAGAGGAATTACTTTACCAATAATTTTACTTTAGTGCACTCACACATACAATGGAATAAAGTTCCCTTCTACTGTATGCATTTGTAGCATACAGTATATCAGGAATATTTTGGTTGAAGTGAAGTAATTTAAAGGGTTAGTTCACCCAATTATCAAAATTATGTCATTAATAACTCACCCTCATGTCATTCCAAATCCGTGAGACCTCTGTTTATCTTTGGAACACAGTTTAAGATATTTTATATTTAGTCTGAGCTCTCCTTTCCTCCACTGAAACTGTGTGAACGGTCTTCTGTCCATGTCCAGAAAGGTAAGAAAAACATCATCAAAGTAGTCCATGTGACACCAGAGGGTCAGTTAGAATATTTTGAAGCATCAAAAATAAATTTTGGTTTAACGAAGGGTTAAACTTTGGTTAAACTTTATTCACCATTGTCTTCTCTTCCGGGTCTGTTGTGAGAGAGTTCAAAACTCAGCAGTCTAGTGATATCCGGTTCGCGAACGAATCATTCGATGTAACTGGATCTTTTTGAACCAGTTTACCAAATCAAACTGAATTGTTTAAAACAGTTCACTTCTCCAATAAGCATTAATCCGCAAATTCCACACAATGTGTTTTTTGACAGCCGATGCCAATGCTGATGTTTTTTTGGGGAAAAGGGGGGGCCGATAGCTGATATAAAGCCGATATGATTTATTATAATTTGTATTATTATTATTAATATTTAAGAAATTTGAAATCATTTGACAATAGATTAAAAAAAGTAATGTGTAAAAGAAACGCTTATAATATAGATGACAGTATTTTCACAAATAAATAAATATTTCATAATAAAAGGAAGTAAACACTGTAACCTAGAGGTCACTCAGTATTCTAGGAAGTTTGTGTGCGCTGGGAATCACATTTTTCAAATAAAGCCAGGGTAACCCTCATTTTGCACACAGTGAAATTGGCATGAATATGATAGTGAGCAAATGCATAAAGCACGGCACGAGTCAGAGTATGTGTGCAGAGCGGTCTTGATACAGATGGTTCTCTCAGATCAGAAGATAGCGATAATGGCAATAGCCAAGTGGGAAATTATAGGCTAGTTGTCAAGGAGTTTGTCTGTTCTTTTTACTGATTTTTTTCAGGTAAAAGCATGATTTAAACAGGTACAGCACATTCACACGCAAACACTTTCACAATAGACGAATGCATTCAAACAAATGTAATCTTACAGTGCTACTTCATCATCAGTTTCTGATGTAAGAATTTCTGTAAGAAATGCATCGATCCGCAGATAAAATAACTGATGAAAATGTAATGTTATTTTCATCACAAACAAAATTTGCACAGCAGAAAGCAGCAATAAGTTTGGCATTTGGTAGGAAAAAAAGTTTGCACTTTAGCCTAAGCCACTTGTAACATATCCTGTTATTATATATATATATATATATATATATACATACATACATATATATATACTAGGGGTGTAACGATACGTATATTCGTATTGAACCGTTCGGTACGAGGCTTTCGGTTTCGGTACGCGGTACGCATTATGTATACCGAACGGTTCGTTGGACTAATTAATTATATATATATATAAAAAAAAAGAGAAATATAATGATATGCGTTCAACAAGGTAGCCCAGTAACCCAAACGACGTAACAGGCAACGCCCCTGACACTCCCGAAGAAGAAGAAAAACACCAACTTATAGTTATATGTTTATGTTAGGCTACTCAGTCAGGCGCTCACTCACTCTGTCTGTCTTTGCTAAGCTAAGCAACAATGACGTGCTCTCTCCATGAGACGCGGAAATTTCAGCAAAGGATAAATGGATTTGCAGCTCTAAAAATCACTTGCTGTAGGCTAGCTCTGCTACTAAATTTATTTCAAAATTGCAATCCATATACAACTATGATCAGCTGTTCCTTCGTCTTGGCTGAGCTTTCAACGTTGTTACGGGAAAGGATGAAGCTGATTGGTTAGTTCTTGTCACATGACCCGCGGTGCGCTTGCGGCATTCTGAAAAGTTGAAATATTTTTACATTTTGCTGTATCTAAAACGTACCGAACCGAGCCGTGACATCAGTGTATCGTATCGAACCGAACCGTGAATTTTGTGAAAAGTTACACCCCTAATATATACACATTATATATATATATATATATATATATATATATATATATATATACATACATACAGGTCCTTCTAAAAAAATTAGCATATTGTGATAAAGTTCATTATTTTCCATAATGTAATGATAAAAATTTAACTTTCATATATTTTCGATTCATTGCATACCAACTGAAATATTTCAGGTCTTTTATTGTTTTAATACTGATGATTTTGGCATTCAGCTCATGAACACACAAAATTCCTATCTCAAACAATTAGCATATTTCATCCGACCAATAAAAGAAAAGTGTTTTTAATACAAAAAAAGTAAACCTTCAAATAATTATGTTTAGTTTTGCAATCAATACTTGGTCTAGAATCCTTTTGCAGAAAGGACTGCTTCAATGCGGCGTGGCATGGAGGCAATCAGCCTGTGGCACTGCTGAGGTGTTATGGAGGCCCAGGATGCTTCGAAATGTTCAGAAATTTCTTTCTGTGTCTTACCCTCTCGCTTGAGGATGTCAATGATGGCCTTCTGGACAGCAGTCAGGTCGGCAGTCTTACCCATGATTGCGGTTTTGATTAATGAACCAGGCTGGGAGTTTTTAAAAGCCTCAGGAATCTTTTGCAGGTGTTTAGGGTTAATTAGTTGATTCAGATGATTAGGTTAATAGCTCGTTTAGAGAACCTTTTCATGATATGCTAATTTTTTGAGATAGGAATTTTTGGTTTTCATGAGCTGTATGCCAAAATCATCAGTATTAAAACAATAAAAGACCTGAAATATTTCAGTTGGTGTGCAATGAATCTAAAATATATGAAAGTTACATTTTTATCATAACATTATGAAAAATAATGAACTTTATCACAATATGCTAATTTTTTGAGAAGGACCTTTATAAGCTATGTTATGAACATAGCATTTCAAACATACTGAAACTTTAGTCATGGCGCAAAGGCGGAGTTGTGTTTCTGGTATCAGTGATCGCGGAGTGGAGTGGAGTGATTATTAAATGCTCTGAAAATGGAGGGGAAATTGTTGCCGCTTCTCTCTGCTCACATATGGCACGAGTTTAAAGCTTAAAGCATTCAATGCACACGGACCGACTGTCACACAGAGAACATGCGATCATGCTGGGTAAAAATGCACACTTGTCAAAACAAAAGTCACGCCTTGAACACATCGGCCAAGTAGAAATATGTATCGCCAAAGCTGATATTTGAAAAATGCCAAATATCGGCCTTGACGATATATCAGTCGCCCACTAATAGAAAGTAAATGGAGAGCATAGGATTGCCCCACCCCCCAACCCTGGTGTGGGTGCGGCCTAAATGCACATAGAATACCGATGACGCATTGGTGTCTATTAAATATTCATTAGACTGCATGTTCTTTTTGTATGAGAACAAGCTTCACTTAAATATTCACAACAGCATTGCTATGACAGACACTTCGGACTGCAAGATTGCGTACATTAACCAAGAGAAACGTTCATGGATAGAAAGAGAGTGTTTGTTTTTGCTTTGTAATAAGGATGAGCTCCCTGACATCTGAATGCTGAAGTCCAGTTGGTGGAGAGGATTGTGAAAGGGAACAAGGGTGCTGATGGTCCCATAGCAGGAGCTTATGATACAATGTGAGACCTCCCACACCCCTTTCAGTGGTGTCCTTTACAATGATAATTGGAGGCCTTCCTTGGCCACAAAAAAACATTACAGTTATCCCCACCACAGCAAGCCCACCCAGGGGAAGAGATAGAGATACACTACAGCCTGCTGTGATTTTATCCAACATCCTGGACAGATACACATGATGGACGCCACTACTAGAAACAATAGAAAACACTTTTTTCACCACCTGTTGTGATATACACCCACTTCATTTCAAAATGTAAAGCAGCCCATTTGAAGCTCATTAGAAATTTCAAATCTATTGATCCATTGTAAGTGGGGGGAAAAGGGATGACAGCATCCTAACTCTAACAGAACCTCATAAATGAATCAGGCAGATTCATGAAAATTATCTTAAGAAAGAAGTTAAGAATTTTTAAGGTTAATGTTCATTCTCATATCCAGCTATCCCCTTATCATTCACTGTAAAAAACATAAGTGCTAATAATCAGCCCAAGAAAGAGAACAAATTTGTATCTAACACAACAAAAACTGTATTAAAAATAAAAATTATATCAACTCATTCAATTTCTGCAGCAAACTCAAATGTTTGAGCTACAGGAAGGCAGCACAGGTTTTTTCATCTTTCCAGTAGTCCTCCAGTGTGATAACTCCTACCACCAGCATTGATTTGCCTATAGTTTATTTCTTTGCAAATTAGCAAAGACAGAAAGCAGCAGCGGGGTCATGATCCACTGATTATTATCAAATGCAGCAGGTGAATCCAGAGTTCCTGGGGGGCTGCGGAGGTTAAAGTCAGGCTATTAGGTGCAGTTACCCTCTGGGATTGATGATGCATCACTAAAACGCTGTAGAGGTCGTGAACACACAGGTCTGACTAGGGTGAAGAGAACGAAAGAGCTTACGTTCCTTGTCTGTTTGGGTGCATTCACAGTAGACTGGATTTGGTGAGGCCTGTTAAATCCAGATCCTTACAGGATTAGCTATTAAAGTACTAAAGGTTCTTCATGCAAAGAGAAAGCACGATAACAATCAACTATGCTCTCCTTCACCAATTCTGGCTTGTGATAAAACAAAACTAAACAAAAAAGTTATGTACTGTCCTTTGGTGGCCATGTTTCATTGGGACTCTGCGAGAACTGCCCTCTCCTGACCTTTTCTGGGCTATGGAGCACAACAAGGGAAAGTTGTGTCATTGAAAATCTTTAGTTTCTATTGAGGTGAGAGTAAAAACATTAATGATTAAAAGTAGGGATGCACCGATATCAATACTGGTATCAGTATCGGGCCCGATACTGAGCTCCTGTACTCATACTCGTACTCATTAAAATGCCCCGATACCACACACAGCATGTGATAACTGATAAGTGCCATATTCAGACAAAGAAACACAGACAACAGAACAATAGACAGCAGAATTGAGTTATTAGAGATTAAGGTTGTCTATGAAGGATATCTATGCAATGCACATAATGTTAAACATTATTAACACATGTATAGTTGACGTGCGTGAGCTGATTAGAGCTTGTCGAGTGAACATTTCATCATTGGAAAGTTTGTAGTTCGGTCAGATATTTAAAAAACAAGTAAAACAATGCACAAGTTACTTAATGGTAGGGAGGGAGAGAGAGAGAGAGAGCAGACGCTCGCACACTTCTGTTGTGTGTGTGTGTGTGTGAGAAAGAGAGAGAGAGCACGCTCACGCACTTCTGTTCTGGTCTTTGCACGTTTCAGATAAAAACAAAACATGTGATTTCTATTTGTGAAAAATATCACAGGACATTAATAACGAGTGGTTCCCTTCGATATTACAGCAAAGTGCGTCATTACAGTACTAAGTCGCTGCAATGGAGCAGCTCGACTGCTATTAAATTAATAAAAAATTAACAAAGAAAGTAACAAAAACTTGTAAAATACATTTTAATGGGCATAATTAAGTGTGAAAATGACCAAAGGATATAGAGTCAAACCAAAAATTATTCAGAGATCAGATATAATTTTTTATATTTTTTGTTTTACTAGTGGGTGTATAGGACACTACAATACATTTATGTAAGTAAGGTTAGCAAAATAAAGTAAACTGTGACAAATTATACCCAAAAAATTAAAAAAGTGGACCACAGTAAAACAATTATTCAGACCAAGTCTGCATGAACCTGGATTACAGCATGGCCAGGAGACAACAGGCAGTCATTAAGGCTAAGGTTTGCCTGAATGAGTGTTGATAGTTGTGTAAACAATGTCATACTAACAGCTGTCTGAATAATTTTTGGTTGATTGTAATCCATTACATACCTTTCTATCAAAGTTAGCTAACATTATCAAGATGAATTTGTTCTGACACAGTTTAACTCTGAGTTCTTGTGATATTTTATTACCATCTTCTAAACAATAGAGAATAAACTCTGATAATGTGAAATGTTGAAGGTGTCTGAATTCATTTTGGTTTGCCTGTATTAACTTAATAAATGAAGTTAACCAGCTAACATTATACATACTTTGTTGGTTTCTCTACCCAATATAAAATTTTTTACAAATGCAATACAAATATCGGTATCGGTACTCAGTATCGGCAAGTACCAAAAACAAAAGTATCGGTATCGGGTGAGTACTGAAAAAAGCGGTATCTGTGAATCCCTAATTAAAAGGTTTAAAAGAGAGGAATCCAAAGCCAGGCATAATGCAGTTTTGTTGCTTGATAAAGGCTTGATAAACATAATATGAAGTATATGGCAAGCAGGCCTGGTCAGTGGGCCACAAATAGAGAGATAAGTGAATGGGAATGTATTGGAGCTGGCCCCTCTTTACGAGGAGGAGGGAACGGCTGTTGAAATATGATCACCTACAGTGACACCCTGTTGCTTGCTGGCTGCCAGTATGGTCCCCCTGACAACATAGAAAGCACACTTGCAATTGTAGATAGACACCAAGTAGTGTTTCACTGAAACTGCCACTGTCATTAAAGTGTCTACAGGCAGATGAAAATTTTGCATTTGAATTTACACAGATCATATGTAATAAGTGAAAGTATATTTCATTAAGGATTTCAATTTAATGAAGAAAGGGTTGGCATACTCAAAAAAAAAAAAAAAAAAAAAAACACACAATATAAACAAGGTAAACTATACGGCTGCCCCTAAAAGTCAATAGTAAAGTCTCCACTTCAGGATTTCGGATGGAAGTAGGTCATCTGCATACTTTTCTGGGTATTTGTGAATTAGTTTATTTCACATATTGTCTTTCATCCACTATGCAGAAAGGAAGTAGGCTTATTCGGATGCACGGCAGGTTTATAATCTATGTCTAAGAGACTTTTATCAGGCACAATTATTTCTAAGTGATTTTGTAGTGAACTTTGTGTTATATGAGGGAGTAGCAAAAGTATGAGTGGTGATCAGCTCTGCTTCAGACAGTGGGTGTGGAATGACAGGTGCTGATGTGCTGTGTGAAAAGGTATGTTGAGCTTTACCCTAAGTTTTCAATACAGTGGGGGCCCTTTTTTGCACGGTTGACTTTCTGGCATCCAAGGTTAATGACAGTGCAAAGAGGCCCAGTCTAAAGTTGGAAGCCCCCCATCACATAACTAATCATCACTCATCAAAACATGAACCTGTGCTAACATGCAAACATACATGTGTTTGAATGAGCCTGTGTTCCTTCACTTCACAAAAGACAGAAAAATAAATATGTGCACTTCTCGTTGTCTTTTGTGTATGTTCATCAGTTCAGGCTTGGGTTTGACGTCTCAAGAAAAGCTGTTTATCGTTATGATTATCAGATTTTTGACAAACGATTGTCACTGGGCATGACCAGAGAGACCCTTTCAGGCATTCCATGCTATATCTAAACACATGCTCACACGCAAAATTCAGTTTCTTTTATACTGGGTTGAAGGGTTAGTTCACCCAAAAATAAAAATTATTTCATTAATGACTCACCTTCATGTCGTTCCAAACCCGTAAGTCCTCCGTTCATCTTCGGAACACAGTTTAAGATATTTTAGATTTAGTCTGAGAGCTTTCTGTCCCTCCATTGAAACTGTGTGTACAGTATACTGTCCATGTCCAGAAAGGTAAGAAAAACATCATCGAAGTAGTCCATGTGACATCAGAGGGTCAGTCAGAATTTGTTGAAGCATTGAAAATACATTTTGGTCCAAAAATAACAAAAACGATGACTTTATTCAGCGTTGTCTTCTCTTCCGGGTCTGTTGTGAGCACGTTCTTCTTGAACCTTTAACTTGGCTGACGCTCCCTCTGAGTTAAAATAAACCAATATCCTGGAGTAATTCATTTACTCAAACAGTACACTGACTGAACTACTGTGAAGAGAAAACTGAAGATGAACACCGAGCCGAGCCAGGTAACGAATGAAAGAATGACTCGTTCTAGAGTCATGAACCGGTTGCATCGGTTTTCGGATCACCAGTAGTGATCATTCATTCGCGCATCTAGTTACAGGAGATTCTGAATTATGAAAAGGACCATTGCAAGCTGACAGCGACCGGCTTTTGTGATGGAAAATTGGCAATAATACCCCCACTATGTGCAGCTATACTTTTTGCGCATTTCCTTAAGGGTCAGTTAAGTTCAATAAAAAAACACACATGGCTTCTTCACAAGTTCATTTAAAATTTCAGTTTTTGAACAGTTGTTTGAAATGGATTGAATCATTATTTAAAATAATCTTGGAGATTTTTTAATTGCCTAAATCATAAATGGAGCCGGGTTGAAGCCTGCAGTGATGTTTTTCTTTTGTTATGGCAGCCGTCCCCTCTGAATATATATTTTTTCGAGAATGTTGCAGTCCTGTTGCTTTTTGTTATCCTGCACAAAACTGCATGCCAATAAATAAGAAATATTGCTGACTTGTGCGTTTCCAGCGCTCTCTTTACGTTCGTCCGTTATTTGACATTGAAAAAGAAAACAAGTTTTTTTTTAGACATGGAAAATCGATTTTACAATCGATTCAATGAACACTTATGTCATAAAAATCGAAAATGATTTTTTCACAAAAGTGACAGCCCTAGTTCGTTCAGTGTTCATCTTCAGTTCTCTCTTCACAGCAGTTCACTCAATGTACTGTTTGAGTAAATGAATTACTCCAGGATATTGGTTTATTTTAACTCAGAGGGAGTGTCAGCCAAGTTAATAAAGTTAACAGCTTAAGTAATTTGTGGATTAATGCTTATTGGAGACGCAAACCGTTTCAAATGATTCAGTTCGATTTGGTGAACTGATTCAAGAAGAACCGGTTAATTCAAATAATATCACTAAACTGCAGTGAACGCACTCACAACAGAACCGGAAGAGAAGACAATACTGAATAAAGTCGTAGTTTTTGTTATTTTTTGACCAAAATGTTTCAAAAAATTCTAACTGACCCTCTGATGTCACATGGACTACTTTGATTATGTTTTTATTACCTTTCTGAACATGGACAGTATACCGTACATACATTTATAGTGGAGGGACAGAAAGCTCTCGGACTAGGGCTGCACGATGTGTCGTTTAAGCATTGATATTGCGATGTACGAATCCACGATAGTCACATCGCAGGATGTGCGATGTAGGCTGTTGTAGTTGATCCGTTATTCATTAACTGTATGGGCCAGCTGCTCCCCGGCCCTTGACGAATGTGATTTGCGGATGAATTGCACAGCTTAACTATCGTAGAGTGAAAGTTTAGTGTTTTTAAGTCCTGTCAGATTAATAGGGCAGAGAGAGAGAGCGCGCACGAGAGAGAGAGAGAGAGAGAGAGAGAGAGAGAGAGATAGAGCTCGTGCACTCTAGAGAGAGAGCGAGAGAGAGCACGAGAGAGAGTGAGAGCGAGAGAGAGCGAGCAAGCGAGCCACGGCCGCACGCTCACCGTCTTCAAACAACACGAGCGCTGTCTTGCTCTCTCTTCCTCGCGCATATTAATCAATTGACACGATGGTGTCGATGTTTAAATAATTTAAAATGAGAATGTAAGTGTGCCCACCCCATTTTTTGTAAGAAAAAATTAGATTAGATTTCATATCGCAATACATCAATACAAAAAATTTTAAATCGCAATGTCATTTTTTCTCAGTATTGTGCAGCCCTATCTTGGACTAAATCTAAAATATCTTGAATTGTGTTCCGAAGATGAATGGAGGTGAGTCATTAAAGGTTTAGTTCACCCAATAATCAAAATCATGTAATTAATAACTCACCCTCATGTCATTCCAAACCAGTGAGACCTCCGTTCATCTTCGTAACACAGTTTAAGATATTTTAGATTTAGTCCGAGAGCTCTCAGACCCTCCATTGAAACTGTGTGTACGGTCTACTGTCATTATCAGTCATTATCTGGTTCGGCTCAGTGTTCTTCTTCAGTTCTCTCTTCACAGCAGTTCAGTCAGTGTACTGTTTGATTACATTAATTACTCCGGGATATTGGTTTGTTTGAACTCAGAGGGAGTGTCAGCCACATTAAAAAAGTTAACAGCTTAAGTCATTTGTGTATTAATGCTTATTGGAGATGCGAACCGATTAAACCGATTCAGTTAGATTTGGTGAACTGGTTCAAAAAGATCTGGTTACATCTAATGATTCGTTCGCAAACCGGATATCACAAACTGCTTTGTTTTGAACTCTCTCACAACAGACACGGAAGAGAAGACAATGCTGAATAAAGTCGTAGTTCCCTGTCAAGGGAACTTCGAACTGTGTCCTCTTAGGAGACACTATGGGCAACACCTCGTCGTGACCCATGTCTAAAGCATACTTTGAAAAACGCCAACGTGTTGGCCAGCGACAGCCTCTGACGTCACTACCAGCATGACTATAAATACGCGACCGTAGGACCCTTCACTTATCTTCATCGTCTTCATTGACTGCTTTGTTTGAAGTGTGCATCTGAGAAACGACCAAAACAGTAAGAGCGATCTATTATTGTTATCATGGCATCCACTAGCAAGGCGTTTAAACAGTGTGTGCATCTGTGTCAGCGTTACTTGACACCTGATGACACACAGTCTTTGCGTCTCTTGTTTGGGCGAAGAGCACGTGCGATTTCCTAGAGGGGGGCAATCTGCATGCACTGCGAGCGTTTTTCTGTGAAAAAGCTCCGCTCTTGTTTGTCTCTCTTTTCGAGGAAAGAGGGACAGCCATCTGGATCCCGCGGCTCAGGACCTGCCGTTGCCAAGGCACGGAGGAGAATGAGCTTGTGGGGATCACAGGTGGATCTTGCTGAGGAGTGTAGAGAGGGACTTTTCCTTTCACACTCTCCGGCGGCAAACAAGAGTGAACTTCAGGAGAAAGATGCGTTGTCATTAACCCATTCGGACACTGAAGTTAGTGCTCTGCTGGGTTCTACCCAGAAAGAGCAGGAGATGTCTGAGAGTGGCGAAGAAGCCGAGGCTGAGCCTTCTCAATCCTTTTGCCCTGCGTATGGGGAGCTGTTAGAGGTTATGGATCGCGCCACGGCAAAATTAGACTTGCCATGGAAGCGTGCCAGAAAGGTAACGTCGTGAGGTCGCCTCGATGAGCGTTATTTGTCTGACCATAGCCCTCAAACCCAGGTGAGCCTTCCATTCTTGCCTGACTTACATGCAGAAGTCGAAAAGGAATGGAAGAGGCAGTTTTCCTCTCACATCCATCGGTTTCAGCATACGAGTTATGCTAATATCGAGGGCATGCACGAAAACGGCTATGAGAGGATGCCCCCTGTAGAAGAGAAGCTGGCTAGCTATCTCTCTGTGGGGGAAACGTCCTCTCTTGAATCTACCTCTTTGACCATCTAAGCCCCTCAAAGATACATCCCGCTTAAATGGTAAATCATACGCAGTAGCAGGTCAGGCTGTGGCTTTGTTGCACACGATGGCAGTGCTTCAGGCTTACCAGGCTGACCTGCTGAAGGACCTGGATACAGGCGAGGGCCTTTCAGCTAACCAGGTAGCTGAGCTGTGCCGCACCATGGACCTCTCTCTCCGGGCTACCAAGCAGGCCGCCTCCGCCATGGGTAGGTCTATGGCAGCCATGGTGGTAACGGAGAGACATCTGTGGGTAAACCTGGCAGACATCAGAAGGGAAGAAAGGGGGTTTCTTCTCGATGCTCCGGTCTCGCCTTCTGAGATTTTCGGTACCTCCGTCGAGTTGGTGGTCGAAAAGGGAGGCAAGGGCGCGCTCAGCTACCTTTAAATCCTTCATTCAACGAAGGTCCCAGGTCCCAGCACGAACAACAAAGGGGTCCTGGCCCATCTCGATCTGAGGATTGAAGACAGGCGCAGAAGGCTAGTGTCATGGCTCGTGCTCCTCCCCTGCCTAAGGGCAGGGGCAAGAGGAATCGCAGGTCACGAAGAAGTAAGCAGGTTTTGAGGGATGTGATTCAGACGAGGCAGCATCCTCATCCAGATCGGAGCGATACCTAGTAGCTTCTCACTTAATCTGGATGTTTTTAACCTCTGTTTTAACTTCTGTTTTTATCCTGCCCTGCCTAATTCCACTGTAGCCACCAGCTCTCCACCTGATCGAGGTTAGGTGGGAAGTTTCTCACATAACAGTCTCCTATCCTGGACCTATGATGTTTTGGTTGGTTCTATATTCATAGTAACCACCTTACTAATGGTCCGGACCAAAAGGGGGGCCCCGTAAGCGGGACTCCAGTACAGGAGGGTGGGTGAGTATGTAACCCTTTCTTTATCTGCTTATGGGTGTTATGTTGCTGGTGGTTATATGTCTACTAACAAACTCTGTGAGTTTCCTTTACAGATCTGAGTTCTGGCCTCGTGCTTTGGTATTAGGTGGCCAAGACCACAGGCTTTAGGCAGGCGGCTGTGCGGTGTGGGTTCGCCACCCGGGGTGCGACACCCACTGCTGAGTGAGACCCGCATGTGAGAAGCAAGCGCTCTGCAGTTGCTCGTCCCACACCCCCTCCCGAGGAGCCTGGCTGATCGTCAGAACTGGCACAGCACTGCAGGGAATTTCATTGATGTCCGGCCAGGTCACCCCGAGGGGCCGCTTGGCCGATGGGCGCATCCGGCAGGATGTCTGGCCAGGTCACCCTGAGGGGTCTCTTGGCCAATTAGTGACTTTCGCGCACTTTATGAAATCCTGTACGGTAGGGGTTACATGCTCTGCTTTGTTCCCTTTCTTAAGATGATTAGCCTTGGGTTCCTTGGGCTTGATTCAGTCAGTGTGTATTTGTTATGCCTAACCTGATTTTACCAAGTGAGACATGTTCCTGGGACAACATCGTTGTTGACCCTGGAACGACATTGTGATTAACCAATCAGATTTGAAGAACCAGTTTATAGATTTTGTGAAGTTTATGCTTAAAATCAGTGTTTGGTGCTTGTACATCAGTGTCATTCATCTATCATTTCCTCTGATTTTAGGGATTACTCATGGTTAAGGTTAGGTATAGGGAAATGGTTAAGAATATATTTTTGGAGTAAAATGTTGTTCCAGGGTCAACAAAATATGTTGACCTAGGAACACATCGGACTTGGCAAAATCAGGACGTGCATTTGTTATACACCTCAAGCATCGCTTCCCTCAACATGAGGGGCTGTGTGGACGTACTGTGGTTGCCAGGTAGTAGGCCTCACCAGGCCTCCCTGGAGTTGAGTTCCAAATTACTTTCAGTTTCCACTTAAGGTGGTTATCTGGTAACAGGTAGTAGGCCTCTCTAGGCCTCTCTGTAGGTGAACTCCCACATATTGTGGTTATCAGGTAATAGGCTTCACCAGGCCTCTCTGAAGGTGAGCTCCCACATACTGTGGTTGTCAGGTAGTAGGCCTCACCAGGCCTCCCTGGAGGTTTAGCTCCCACATACTGTGCGTTTCCACTAAAAAGCGAGCTCCCATGGTTTGTGGTTGTCAGGTAGTAGGCCTCACCAGGCCTCCCTGGAGTTGAGTTCCAAATTACTTTCAGTTTCCACTTAAGGTGGTTATTGGCAACAGGTAGTAGGCCTCTCTAGGCCTCTGTGAAGGTGAGCTCCCACATACTGTGGTTGTCAGGTAACCTTTCAGTACACACGCTAAGCCTGTGTACTTTCTCAAAACCACATGGTGGTCAGTGTGAATGTGAACACTTTGCACACTGTCTGAAATCCACTTAAGTGGTAAGTGTGCACGCAAGACTCTGTGCACTTTCTGAAATCCTGTACGGTAGGGGTTACGCGCTCCACTTCGTTCCCTTTCTTAAAATGATTAGCACTGGGTTCCTTGGGCTTCATTCAACCAGTTTGTATTTGTTATACACTTCAAGCATCGCTTCCCTCAACATGAGGGGCTGTGTGGGCAATTCTCGTCGTAGTTTAGCAGCGCTCCCCTGTTTCTAAAAGGAAAAGCGTCGCCTATGACCATGCTGCTCGGAGCTCAGAGCCCTCCTCTCATAGGAGACTGAATTCTCGTTTTTTTTTTCATCAGAGCGCTCCAATACTACATACTGTTTGAGACGCACTGTGAGAGCAGACATCCTGTTGAGGCAGGGGCTGAGGCTCAGGGAATGGCGCCTTCGCACCAAGGTGTTGAAGCAGAGTTGGAGAGGTTGGCCAGACTTGGGTGGATCGGTTTTGTGGCTTTGAGAGAGCATCGCACTATCCCCTCTGGCTTCCTCTGACTCATTCAGCTCCATTGGGCCTGGACGCCATGGTCCAGGCTTCATCTGTACGTTCCTTCCTCCAATTGCTCTGCTCCAGGGCCATTCCATCTATGAGCTGCTTTATCAGAGTGCCACGAGAGCCCCTCCTTAGAACAGTATTTGTAAATCCATGCTATGGTAAGTGTGCACATGAAGTTTTTGCACACTTTCTGAAATCCACACTGTGGTAAGTTCACACGCTAGCACTCTGCGTTCTTTCTAATGTCCTACATGGTGAGGGCCCCCGCGACTGCATCATGCCCTTTCTTGAGTCGGTTTAAGCCCCGTTCATCTTGGGCACCACTCCACCCAGGTATCCTCCGATACCTATCTAGAACAGGGCCTTGCTACTAGAGTACTGTTGGGACAGCTCTTTTCGGCAAGTTTTTGCGAAAGCTCTTAAAGGTTCTTAGCCGTATCCCTTTAAAGGAATCTTTTGTGATTCCAAGCCTTCAGCTCTACCCCAGGCCAAGGCATTACAGGTAAGTTGGGTATGTAGCTTAGGCCTTTGGCCATAAGGGATAATGTCATAGACAGCCGTCGAACTGTCCCAGCGGCAACTCCCAGTGAAATGGTAGAGTTGTTACTTAGTGTTTTCCATGATTATGGCCTGCACTCCCCTCAGCATGGCGGCGTGGGTATACTGTTCCCCATAGTGTCCCCTAAGAGGACGCAGTTCGAAGTTCCCTTGACAGGGAACATCTCAGGTTACGAATGTAAACATGGTTCCCTGAGATGGAATGAGACACTGTGTCCTCTATCTCCCTGCCATGCTTCGGACGCAAGCTTCACGAAGAAGATAAGTGATGGGTCCTACGGGCGCATATTTATATTCATGCTGGTAGTTAAGTCAGAGGCTGTTGCTGGCCAACACGTTGCCATTTTTCAAAGTATGCTTCAGACACGGGTCACGAAGAGGTGTTCCCCATAGTGTCCCCTAAGAGGACGCAGTGTTTCGTTCCCTCTCAGGGAACCATGGTTACATTCGTATCCTGAGACGTTTTTGTTATTTTTGAATCAAAATGTATTTTTGATGCTTCAAAAAATTGACCCTCTGATGTCACATGGACTACTTCGATGATGTTTTTGTTACCTTTCTGGACATGGACAGTACACCATACACACAGTTTCAATGGAGGGACTGAGAATTCTCAGACTAAATATAAAATATCCTAAACTGTGTTCCGAAGATAAATGGAGGTCTCACTGGTTTGGAACGACATGAGGGTGGGTTATTAATTAAATATTTTTGATTGGGTGATCTAACCTTTTAATTACATAATTTTCATTTTTGGGTGAACTAACCCTTTAATGCTGCATTGTAAAGTTTTATGTTGCACTGGCCAATGTAGATATAAGGAAAATAGTTTTTGGTTACCAATGCCACTGTAGAAATGTGCTATTTACAGTCAGCCATAATTAATTTATTCCGTAAGCATTTAATTACATGGGGATATCAAGCTATAGCAACTAGTGTTTGGCTGGTCATTTGATCTCCGTGTCGGTCCCAAAAATGTTCTTGTGTTAGTTGAAATTATTTTACATATTTTTTGAGAGTACCATGCATTTCTTTATTGAGTACTGATTTTATTTGATCTATAATGTTTTCAGGTTATCAAAGGAAAATTAGTTTAACTAACTTCTGACTAAAACATAAGTAAAAAATTACTCATCTAAAGTAATGATGAGAGTGTTCGGATCATTTTACTGACAGATCTTTGAATCTCCTTCAGCAATAATAATTAATCCTTTTTAAGTAATTTCATTCATTTCTTTTTTTCAGCAAAATATAATAAAAAATGTAACATGTTAACATCCAAATTCCCCAACACATTTACACAAACATTGATCAAACGAACGACTTGTCTTTTCTGGTACAGAGTGCATAGACTCTAGTCCACTGATTTATTATTTAAATCGCCATCACATACTACTTACAAAAACAACGGGGATGCCACATTTGCACTTGCCTCAAAATTTCTAAGGTAAAATACATAGTGAACAAAACATTTTTGCCAAATGCATGAAATTTTGCACTGGACTGTGGGTTCTTAGGGGGTTCCTAAACCGAGGGTCCTCAGTTTGAATGTTTAGCTTTAAGACCGTTTAAACTCTTAAATGGTGCAAAAAGTCTTAATTATAAATGGTCTTAAATTTGGGGACAGAAAGACAAGAATTGCTATGTAAATTAATGTGTTGATTCAATTTTAAAAGGCTATGATTTCACTGAATAAATATGATTGCTGCATGTTTCAAAGTCAGGCTCAGCTGCTTTGTGTTCTGCGGTCAATGGGGAAACCGCTATATTTCTGCAGTTCTGAAAAAAAGAAAATTAAAATCTGCAGATACCTGGTTATAACATGGTAACATATGAAGTAAATATTTTTTTGAATAAGCCATTTTTAATTGTACTCTTAGATTGTTTTGAGAAAGCCTTTTGAGAAAGGTCACTAATAAAAAGTAAGCCCTGCAAATGTACAGACATTGCAATTCACACTGGCTTGTTGGGGTAATAAAGTTTCCCTTCTGAAAAAGCGTAACTGCACAAGTTTTATAGTTGATAATATCTTTACAAATAAGTATACTTTGAGTTCCTTCAATAAAAAGGAAACTGAGTAAGACGATGTAAAAGTTGTGTAGACATGTATCAGTAATCTGGACCCTTGATATAAATGAGAAACAAATCTGTCTCTCATCACTATCAAAGTTGCCCATCTCTGCTCTAGTCTATGGGGCTGTCACGTGATGAATAAACGACTCCTACCCGAAGACTCAGGAGGTGAATCAATCATTCATATTTCCTGCAGAGAACCTATTGGATGTTGCGCATGCACGGTCAACAAAACTGTATCTTATCTTATACAAAATGTATGGAAATAGTTTCATTTTGAGTTTATATCCCGACTGCTAGATAGCTTTATGTCTGAACTCAACCTTTTCAGTGCTGAGTTTAAAATGTTCTAGCGGTCCCCCCAGGGTGAGATTTTTTTAAGGCGACCATTATTTTAGAATGTTTCCCCTTGAAGTTTCCATGGCAATGTGTCATGCTTGTCACATGACACACCGCGGCCACAATAACACTGTATGACAGATGGATCGCTTTTATTTATTTTTTCCTTTTTTATTTAAAATATTCACAAACTTGCATACCATGTCATGAACAATCTGATATTGTGATTCACAAATGTTTGTAAATGAGTGTGTTTTGTCATTTATGATCACATGATCTTGATTGTGATCTGTAATGTGAGATTGACGCCGCCATGTTTGTTTGAGCTGCAGTTCAAAAAAGTCCTGTCAGTCTGATTTACAGCCCGTGAATTCATCAGTTACTCCCGAAATACAAGTAAATAAGTGGCCGGTGAACTGGGTGAAGAACAGAGTGAACATCTGATATGAATAAAACACATAGGCAAATTATATTTGAATAGATTGTTACTGTTACTTCCACAGATATATGTGTGTATTTTTCAAACTCTATATGTATTGTTTTACTAGTACTTAAATGTGTATTTAAATGTCTGAAACCTAAAATGTACATTATGAGGTTAAGAACACTGCATAGTTGGGATAATATGACAAGAGCAGTGCACGTCTCTCTCTGTCTCAGTGCAAGCTAAATCGTAAAAGCACAGTTTGAATTTGATAGTTATGTGAAATTGCCGAATGTTCTAAAGCCCCTATGTGGGACCGTTTCACCAGGGCACGGAAATAAAAATCGCATGTTGGACTGTACTGCACCAAGGGTTAAACAGTGACAGGAAATAATAGCATTAGGGCATGCCACTAATGTAAGCATTAATATCGTTTGCTGCTGCTAATGGAGGAAGAAAGAATTGTTTCAGTTCCCATTTTGGTGTACAAAGCTGAAGTGCGGCATCATTTGGGCTTGTAACGTCCACCACCTTAATTATTTTGTTCAGATCAAAATTTTATGACATTGTATGTTACAATTGTAAACTTAAAATGTGAACCTTTAAACCAGGGTATAAAAATATATATTGTATTTTTATAAAATACATGTTATACATTTAACTAAAGGATCCTACAAGCACTTTAATCCTGGAAACAACTCTCCTGTGCAGAGATTCTAAACAGATATTTTTTATGTCACCATTTTATTTGTAGATTTAACATTTTTCTAGTGCAAAATATTTCTTTGTATAAAATTTTTCATAATCCACTTAAATATATATATATATATATATATATATATATATATATATATATATATATATATATATATTACACATTTATTAATAAATCTGTATTTATAAAAGGATTTAATTTGCAACGAGTTTGTGATATCTTTTGATGTTAGCTATAGCTTTATCAAAGTCCTTTTAGGCAAGTCGTGTCACTTGTCCGCCATCTTGGCAGCGCCTCTGGGCAGCTATTTCAGACTAACAAGACCAGACACCTATTTAAATGAATGGGCAGAGAGTCAGAACTGCACTTCCACTGGTCACCGGGACATAAAAACTGCATGTATAGAAACAGCAATAAAATATGATAAAAAGCGCTGAAAAAGTTTGATGACTTTGCCCCAAAATTTTAAAAGGTTTAAAACGTCCTTTTCCCCACAGGTTATACTTTTACTACGCATGCGCAAGGGGTTCCTAACTGTGCGCATATGTCAGTGGAACCAGACAATAGACTTAAATGTTTCCCGGCTTATCTGTTGAAAGCAAATGATTGGCTTTCCAACTGGAGGGGCGGGACATGTGCATTCAACCGCCATCTTTGCCGTTACGGGTTTTCCCTTATATATTTGTATTGAGGATTGAGGAAGTGGCAGTTCTCTTATAAATTGTCTCTGGCTTTATAGACCTTTAAAAAAAATAGATTATCAGTTACAAATGAGTTATTGCTTCATTTATTCAGAAACACAACTATCTTAATGCTGTGTATTTTACTTTTATTTTATTACAAGTAGGTCACCAGTACCTGCTAAATGAATAAAAAGGCCTTACCAGATTAGGACCTGGGGAGGCTGTAGTTGCTGCTGCTGAAGGAGCTGGGGACTTTTGATTCTGTCAAACACCAGACGCGTCATTCTGTTTGTGTATTCTCAGATTAAATGTGCAATCCAAAAAAAGTTAATCTAATCACCATTCAGGCAAAGGTTTGCTTTAAGAATGGCCACACTGCTAACGTGATCTTATCGCTAGCACACCCTGAGCATATGCGAGTTATTCGTCTTATCAACACATATTGGCATACTTTTTCACATTGGGCAAATGCCCTTTTTTAATATTTTAAGCCTTTATCGGACGATTCTGATAATGCTCCAATAATATCGTACTTTTACCATTCATTCCACATAATTTCCCCAACAATAGCGCAGAACATGTCAAAAACATCTGCAGATTCATCTGGGCCTGATTGTTACAATGCAATGGATCTCTGAAGCCTAATGCTAGTGGAGAATTAATTTGTTTGTACTTATTAATTAAAGCTTTGCCAGTCTACAATTTTTTTTATCAATGCTTGAACAATGAATTGTCTTTGACATTTGAATCTTGAACTAAAACCTTGTAATATAAAAGCTAAAGCCGGTTTGACAGACAAAGACATTACAATCCTCTGAGATCTGCAGAGGAAACGGAAAGCATGTTTGATGAATGGAGAAATGTGAAGGAGAGCAAGGGTCAAACTAAGTAAAGCTGCAATTGAAACAGGAGTGTCTCATGAGCTCAATGCACTTTATCTATTCCAGGGAAGCCTCTAACACTGCATTAGACCTAAGTGGACACTTGGTGGGCTCTAAACAAAGGGCTGAAACAGTTCAAAATAGCCATCTTTCTGATCTAATGGCTGTGTATATGTGTATTCTCTCCTCTTACATACATAATTTACGACTCAATAAATTAAGAATTACTTAAAGGAAAATCTGTTTGTCTTCAGTGTAAGAAAAATATTTAAAATCAATCTTATGCCATCTAATTATGTTTTCACAGGTGTTGAGCAGTTCCTTGGGCTTTCCATTAAATATATGATTGAGATCTGTTTAGAGGGTAAATTCCAAACATATACCAGCTTGTTGTGTCTTGAAAAAGTTTTTTCCCCCCACTGGCTTTTGGATACACTTCAATGCCAATATTTACAGTCAATAAGACATTAGAGAAAAAAAATCCTTAAAAGATATTAATACCATGTAATGCAGCTTGCAAGTTTACATTCCCTTAGCTGGGAAAGTGAGTACATAAATGGACAAACAGATTCAGAGGAATGGGGAGTGGGTGAATAAAGACAACATTCAGACCTCTGCTAACATGTCTTAGCGTGAGAGCCCACCGGGTGCACATGAAGATCCCCCATCCTCACAGAAACAAACACGTTCTGTATTTTATCTGCATTCTTGTTCCAGGACTCCATCAACAGTATCTCTGGTCAATATCAGATCCATCATCCCACTTCTGATTTTTAGCAATTTAAAATCCATTCAGGTGATTCCACTCTTGCTCCGCCTGGCACCTCAGGCAGTGTGCTGCCAAACCCCCACATTGAGATGATTGGGGTCTGTAACGAAGCGGATCCTTTACCTGTGGCAACCCCTGAGTGCAGCAGAGCTTATTTCAGCCCAAAAATCTGTGGAGCGCAGGGCAACACTCGCACCGACATGAAGCAACATGATCAACAGGGTCTTGAGAAAATTAATGACATTTATAAAGCAAGTTTACCAATCCACACATTTGACTTTTAGAAAATACTTGAAAAGACGAAACCTCAGCGCCAGTCAACTGCTTGAAATAGAAAGTTAATTTGGGGCAGAGGGGATAGACATTGTTATAGTGTAGTTAGCACTAGTTATAGTCTAATATCTTGTACCTAATAATGTGAACATTATAATGCGCTATTAATATAAATACAAAAATATATGCAAAGGCTGTGACTGACAAACAGGTTCTTGAGGGCAAATATTGTGTTCTCCATATCTGAGCAGGATGATTATGTCGGTGTACCGAACTTGATGGTTCAGTACCGTACCTCGATTTTGACGTCACGGTTTGGTACAGTTTGGGGGAAAACTAAGCATAATTTTTTTTAAAGGGGGGGGTGAAATGCTATTTCATGCATAATGAGTTTTTTACACTGTTAAAGAGTTGGATTCCCATGCTACACATGGACAAAGCTTCAAAAATTAAGTTGTACGTTTGAAAGAGTATTTCTGTTCCAAAAATACTCCTTCCGGTTTGTCACAAGTTTCGGAAAGTTTTTTTCGAGTATGGCTCTGTGTGACGTTAGATGGAGCAGAATTTCCTTATATGGGTCCCGAGGGCATGTCTGCCGGAAGAGCGCGCGCTCCCGTATAGCAGAACAGAGCAGAGCAATTCACTGATCAGAGCGAGAGCGAAATGTCACAAAAGGAGTGTGTTTTTGGTTGCCAGGGCAAGACAACCCTGCACAGATTACCAAAGAAAAAACAGCATTAAGGGACCAGTGGATGGAGTTTATTTTTACAGAGCATCAATGGAGTTGTGCAAGTGTTTGTGTTTGTTCCCTGCATTTCGAAAATACTTGTTTTACAAACAAGGCCCAGTTTGACGACGGATTTGCGTATCGATTATTTCTTAAGGATGATGCAATCCCAACGAAAAAGGGTCACGATCGTGTGTTGGAACCGCAGGCGGTGAGTAAAACTGCTTAAAATATCTCTGCCTCCTTGTTAGTGCGTCCGCCTCCCATCGGAGACCCAGGTTCGAGCCCCGCTCGGAGCGAGTCGTTGCTGCTGCTGCTCTCGTTCAGTTTCAGCCTCGGGATCTGATTCTGGATCATAAATATACGCTGAATCTGACTGTTGGCCATGGTTTGTTTTGGATGATGGTTTTTTCCTCAAGGTAATCTCAACGCAAAAGCCTACTGGCGCTCGTGATTCTTCAGCTCCGCCCACACGTCACGCCTCCAGCCGGTCGTGTTTTTCCGGGAAAAATCGGTACAGACTATCTTTCTCTTATAAATATAATAAAACTAAAGACTTTTTGGAGTTATGAAGGATGCAGTACTACTCTATAGTTACTCAAGATTAACAGGATATTGAGTGAAAACGAGCATTTCACCCCCACCCCCCCTTAAGTGGTTTACTGAAAAAAATTTATATATTAAATATAACAATCAACACTCAACTTAAAAAAAAATTGTGCAAAACATGTCAATTCCACATAATGCAGTTTTTAAATTAACTTCTAATTTATAAACAATTGTATTGTTGAACAATTGTTATTTAAATATATTAATTTAACCAGTGGTTTCATAACAGATTTATTTAAACATTAAATAATTAAGACATCACTAACAGGTAAAGTAAAATGTAGTGAGTATACAGGTGCTTCTCAATAAATTAGAATGTCGAGGAAAAGTTCATTTATTTCAGTAATTCAGCTCAAATTGTGAAACTCATGTATTAAATAAATTCAATGCATACAGACTGAAGAAGTATTTGGTACTCAATACTTGGTAGGGGCTCCTTTTGCTGCCTCAATTCAGCATGGCATGGAGGTGATCAGTTTGTGGCACTGCTGAGGTGGTATGGAAGCCCAGGTTTCTTTGACAGTGGCCTTCAGCTCATCTGCATTTTTGGTCTCTTGTTTCTCATTTTCATCTTGACAATACCCCACAGATTCTCAGTGGGGTTCAGGTCTGGTGAGTTTGCTGGCCAGTCAAGCACACCAACACCATGGTCATTTAACCAACTTTTGGTGCTTTTGGCAGTGTGGGCAGGTGTCAAATCCTGCTGGAAAATAAAATCAGCATCTTCAAAAAGCTGGTCAGCAGAAGGAAGCATAAATTGCTCCAAGATTTCTTGGTAAACGGGTGCAGTTACTTCCTTCAGACTCTAGGACCTTGGTTTTCAAATGAAATACAAAACTTGCTCTCGTCTGAAAAAAGGACTTTGAACCAATGCCAACAGTCCATTTCTTCTTCTCCTTGCCCACTGTAAGACTCCTCTGATGTAGTCTGTGGTTCAGGAGTGGCTTAACAAGAGGAATACGACAACTGTAGCCAAATTCCTTGACACTTCTATGTGTGTTGGCCCTTGATGCCTTAACCCCAGCCTCAGTGCATTCCTTGTGAAGTTCTCTAAAATTCTTGAATCCAGTTTGCTTGACAATCCTCATAAGGCTGCAGTTCTCTCGGTTGGTTGTGCATCTTTTTCTTCCACACTTTTTAATTCAACTCAACTTACTCTTAACATGCTTGGATACAGTATTCTGTGAACAGCCAGCTTCTTTGGCAATCAATGTTTGTGGCTTACCCCCCTTGTGAAGGGTGTCAATGATTGTCAGAGACTATTTTTAAAGGCTCACGAACGTTTTTAGTTGATAAGCTGATTGGCATGTCACCATATTCTAATTTGTTGAGATCATGAATTGGTGGGTTTTTGTTAAATGTGAGCCAAAATCATCACAATTAAAAGAACAAAAGACTTAAGACTACTTCAGTCTGTGTGCACTGAATTTATTTAATACACAAGTTTCACAATTTGAGTTGAATTACTGAAATAAATGAACTTTTCCTTGACATTCTAATTTATTGAGAAGCACCTGTATATTCTAATATTTTGCAAAATGCTCTTCTCTAGAATTAATTTCTAACGAACTGTGAAAACTGATGACTTCCTGATGTAAATGAAATGCTATGTGACATTTTGTTTACAAGCTGTTTATTGCTGTCTTTCTGCGGTAATGGTCACATGACACACAGATTCACAAATACATTCTTTAATATTTTGGTTTTGATTGTTTTCATTTTAAAATGACTTATTTTAGTTTCACATTATTAACATTATAGTTTAATTATCTTATTTAAATTTCCCTTTGGTGGTTTTAATAAAAAAATTCAGTAATGTCTCAATCTTGCCACAATAACAAAGTTCATGATACTGCAATCAAATACCTGCAATTTCAATCTGAACATTTATTATCAAATTCTTCAAAAACAAGCCATATAATACTTCTATCCACATTTTATTTTATTTCCAAATTTTTTTATAGCTCCATAGGGGGAAATATTTTCATTAGGGCTGTCAAAAATAGCGCGTTAACGACGTTAATTAGTTGTTTGTCGTTAATTACATCAAATTTTTTAACGCATTTCACGCATGCGCAGTGTGACAAATTATTTAGGTCAGGAAAGTCTCGTCGATCTCTGAATTTTCAAGAGAATTCACTGCAAAACAGCGGTGGGCGCCGCGACGAAAACACAGAACAAGCTTAAGGTTTTACCCCAGTTTCTCTCAAAATACATTCATGCCAAGCTCGATAAACAGAGACGACTTTGGTAGTTGATACGCTGGAGCTTCTTCCTGTTATAGCGTCCTGTGTTTCACACTGCGCATTTTTACTTGGTTTTACTGGCACTTGAAGCCTTCAGAACGTGAAAATATCGATCCTAAAGTATTGTGGCAGAGCAAATGAACACCTCCTAAAAACAAGAGTGCCCAGAGTGCAGAGGGCGCATGTTTGTGTTTCTGAGTTCATTCTTTCGAGTTTCTCTATGCATAATTTCATAGATATGTGGCTATATTTAACCACTGGTTCACCTAAAACTCTTACACTATCTGTAGTTAAATGGCATGGTTTGATATAGTGCTCAGGTAAATTTGATTTAAACTTTTGAAATTCAGAAGAAAAAAAAACACATATTGATGAATCAATACATGAAAATTATGTATCTGTGTCCTGTTATTTATCTTTTGGTACGCATTTCAGAAAAAAAAAATGGTTAGGATTCAGGTGTAATTGCAAATAGTGATTAATCATGATTAATCCACTGAAAATTCTGAGAAATTTGATAAAAAAATTTTATCATTTGACAGCCCAAATTTTCATTCAATTTTTTTTTTTTTTTTGAGAAATGTTAGAGAGATAATAAAGAACTGCAACTCTAAAAGAGCAATGTCTGAGCAAAACAAGAACTTCTTCTGGGAATCTACTGGCTGCGGAAGTTTTAAGTTTAAGTTTTAGGGCAGGGATAGGTATATTCTCCATATGCTCCCTTTCGGACCAATGTATGTGTAAAGGAAAACTTTGCTGGCCGGTGTGAAGCAGAACTTGAAAGCTGAAGTAATATCACAGGCCCATGTCAAGGAAAAGATGAGTAGGGGAAGGGGGCAATGGGCCATCGGTGTGAACTCAGTTTGAGGTGCTCTCAAATCTATTAGTTCAGCTTGTTTCTCTAAACTATATTTGGAGATGTCCATGAGGAAGATTTCATCATGTGGAATATAAGAAAATATTGTGCTTTTTAGTAGTCATAATATTTGTACTGTTAGAAAAAAGAAAAGAATGCACGGTGTGATAGAAAAACCCAACCCAACCATATAAAACAGCTCTACCGCTAGGTATTATAGATGGATGTATATATCACAGCTGATTCATTATTCCAAGTAAGTAGCGAGATATAACCACACCAGCTTACACAACGTGTTTACGTGTATGATTTAAGAAAACCATATTGTTTGTACCTTTTGTGATGGAAAACCCATATGGAGCGTGTAAAAACATCCTGGCGCATTTGGGTCCACTCATCATGGAACAGAGTCTATAAACAGCATGTAAATAAAAGGCATGTAAAGTGTTATCTTACTTTTCCAATGTTTGTATAACATGTGAGACTATAAATGTACTGTGTATGCATGAAATTTGAAGTCATTAGGCTTGCTTTATGTAAACCAACTTTCTGAAAAAAAAAAAGTCTGATAGTATAATCTGGAGAAAAACTTCTTGACCAATTAATCTTATAATTTATACAAGCTGGATAAAGATGTTAATAAAATGTAAAAAGTAGAAGCAATTATTGTTTGATTCAAGGCTGTGAGGGACAGAAGGAAGATAACATTTCTTTCTGTATTAATGTACTCCAAGAAAAGTCTATAAAAAATGGCACAATGTACTTGTGTCTTAATATGAAGGAATTTTCAGTATTGATTTTTCACAGGTGGTTTACCCATATTTTGAATAACACATTGCAATGTGTTGTATTTTGGGGTTAAAAGTACACTGTACACTAAATGGATGTAAAATTCCCAGTACCTTCACTTTTCTTCTGTGTGTTTTTTCATATTATTTATTAAATGTACTGAATTTCTCCCACCCTTTTACTCTTTCCCATTCATGATGAACCATTTCCAACAGCAGTGCTATGCTCAGTGCTCAGTGATTACTAGACATTGTTGCATGCCAACAAAGTGGGACCAAGCCCCTTTAAAAACAGGACTATCTGGAGTTACACCGACTCCTTTTTGGGTGCACTACTAAAGCAAACCAAGATTACAAGCATCTAAATTCATTTTTATTCAAACATTGGATTAAACCTCATATAATTCTAGTGTTTTTACATCACTCTTAACAGACAAGAAGAGCCAGGAAAAGCCACAGCTGGCTTGGTCTCTTACGTCAACTGAAGGAAATTGAGCATTGCATGCTGTAGGCCGACACTGTGCAGACCACCTGCTATGAGCGCTACATGAAACCACCAATCAGCAGTAGGTCAGAGTCTGAGGCTTTGAAGCCACACCAGGGAAACATTAAAACTCAGTTTGAGTTAGAGAAGACGGCAGTGACTGGCCTTTTGCAAGTCCCAAGAGCACAGAGTTTTAAGTGAAGTAGTCTCTTTTCCATCATCGCCACAGGAAATCAGCACTAGGCTTTGAGCAGTGGTTTAAAGCCAATTTATAGCTTTATAGCTGGAGCTAATGGTTTATACCACACGAGCCTGGTGAGGTTGAAGTTCCATTTGGTCTGAAGACTGTTATACAGATGTAATTAATTCAGCCAGGATGGGTCTATACCTCAGAATCAGTTCAATGGATCATTAAACACTGTTAATCATCAGTGCAAGTATATTGCTATATAATTCCCATTAAATAAAGGTAATGCCATCCCATGTTGTTTCAAACAGGACTTAATAAAAAGAAAAGAACCAAAGAAGGGAGAACCAAAAAAAAAGTTCTGAACGACCTGATGTGCAGAGATTTCCCAGGAGAAGTGGCGATGTCAAAGCATGCGGCTCCTGAACTTCAAACAATGTAGTAAGCCTTGAGCCAAACTCAACTTTGCGCCTGTCTCCTACTGAAACCTGTAGTGTATATGACCACAGTTTGGTGTAATCCATACTACAAAGCTGGATGTTAATGAATAAACAGGACCGAGACAGAATGTATACACTTCCTCCCTAAATGCCGGAGTCCTGAAGAAAACCGAACAAGTTGATAATTTACAACACTGCAGGATGTGTGGAATACACTCATGTTTGGGATAAACATAAAGACTTGAATGCACGCATGTATATGTATAATGACCTCCAACCAGTTCCATGTGCTCTTTGACTGATAGGACAGGGAAGGCTCACACAAAATATTTGGAAATATGGAAAGAAAAGGCACAAATGAGAATTTTGTTTCTCTAAGACTAGGAATGCTGCGTTAGTCAAACCCATTTAATTCTTGAAGTACCCCCTGAAATTTTAAACACATCTGCATATTTATAATACTTTGATGTCAGTTAATAGCAGGGCTCCAGACTGGAATTAAAAACGAATCACATCTTTGTTATGATGATGTAATAAACTGAGATTATGTGCATGAAAGTTTTAGTGGAAAAAAAGACTTTCAAACAGTCCTCATCTCTGCCTAAGAGAAGCATTGAAAGAACACCTGCTAAAAGCATCTCCAGTTGTGCAGCACGACATCTAACTGAAAAGCTTATAAACAATAATAATTAACAACACATTTGCAGAATAACCATTCGGTGTCCATAATCTCATTAGGCAGCTAGAAAAAGTAACTAAAGAGTAGCATTTTGCTAAATCTATGCGCTATATTACATATTCATATTTTTACTTAACCTGTTGTCTACATGATAAACAAGGAGCTAAAGAAAAATTCAATACATCCAGTATAACTGCATGTTACTAATAAAGAAAAATTTGTGCAGGACATATGACAATATTTTGAGGAGGAGCCCAAACTACACTCAATGACCAAGTGATGCTGAAATAATTATGATCCGTGACATTGGCACAGATTGTGTGTAATTAACAATTCCTTGTTACTGTATATAGTTCTCAAGTTGGAAAAAACATTTAGTTCCCAATTCAAGTTAATCTACAAGATGGATTAAAATGCTGATTAAAACAAGAAAAGATGGGACATAAACACATGCCAGTGTGACTGAAGTGTTAAAAAAATTAAATAAAACATTTATTTGTGGCACCTAAAAAAATTATTTGTTTCTTATAGGAGCCAAAGGCTCCTTAAAGGGTTAGTTCAGCTGAAAAATGAAAATTAAACCATAAATTAAATATGATTTTCTTCTTTCAGACCAATTGGGTTGGAGTTATTTTAAAAGATGTCCTTGATCTTTCAAGCCGTTTGATGCAACTTAATGGGTGTTGCACTCCATCGATCCACGAGAAGTTTAATAGAAAGCGCATCCATTGAAAAAAGGGGTTTCACATGCTCGAGGGGGTGAACAAATGCCTTCTCTAGCGAATTGATATGTTTGTAATAAAAATATCCATATTCAAAATGTTATGATCTAGCTTGCGCTCACAGTTGTAAAAAGGAAGCAGATAGAGGGAATGGTGTATGAGGTCATCAAAGACAATAAAAAAAAAAACTGAATTCATCTGAAAGAAGAAAGTCATATACACCTAGGATGACTTCAGGGGTGAGTAATTTATGGCTTAATTTTCATTTCTGGCTGAACTAACAAGTCAAGTCAAGTCACCTTTATTTATAAAGCGCTTTAAACAAAATACATTGCGTCAAAGCAACTGAACAACATTCATTAGGAAAACAGTGTGTCAATAATGCAAAATGACAGTTAAAGGCAGTTCATCATTGAATTCAGTGATGTCTTCTCTGTTCAGTTAAATAGTGTCTGTGCATTTAACACTTTTCTTTTTTGTCTGGAGCACAGAATAGTTGTACGACATGCAGGTAAACAAATTAGGCTTATTAATCATTTTTATCAAGTGTTTTATTTGAATGTTTTCATTTTAAGATTCTAATGTCAATTTAAATGTTACAGTTTTATAATTTATTCAATTATTAGCCTTCTGTAAAATTTCAAGTCTACTCTGATTTCAGAAAAATAAAAGAATAATGTCTCAATCTTTATCACAATCCCAAAGTCCACGATACTGCAATCCAATATCTAAGTTTGCAATATCGTGTCCTATACATTTTTTTTCCCAAAACTAAGTCATCTAAATTATTCTATCCCCATCCATTTCATAGTTCCATACTTCCAACAATTGCCTTGAGTATGCCTGTTTTCACAAAATGACTTTTTGAAGAAGCATTAGAGACATAGTTGAGATAACATAATTGAGAACTCCATCTAAAACCAAAAGAGCAACTAAATGAGCAATGTCTGAGAAATTAAACTCCTTTGGAAGTCTACTGATCACTGAAGTTTTAAATACTCAAATAAGCAATAAGTAACTATACAAATACCTTATACTGAATTACCATAACATGATGTTCTTATTAAAGTTAACTGATTAAACTTCCTAAGGAGGTCACGGAAAGAGTTAATGTGGTCCAGATTACACTAGTTAGAGACACTGATGACATCAACCCAGTGGTTCCTGTGCTGTGTTACCTGGTGCTGGACCAACACAGAGCTTTTCTTTACCAAACATATAAATCTCATAAAGCCATTTACAGAAACCACAGACCACCTTTCGTTGTGACTTGGCTGGAGGACACTCAACCAACCAATGAGCTGACAAACTTTGTGCAAAATAAATAAAAACTCAAACCCACCAAACCATTTCTGAGGCAGCTCAAACTTTAAACATGAAGACCACCACTCCATTTCATTCTTCTATCTCTTTCACCACCACAGTAATATAATTAACAAACGGTACACCTTCATTGTCTTTCAAAGGCCAAAGGAGTAAAAAAATATTAAACCTAGGGTTGGGTACCGACCGAATTGCATCTGTACTGATTCACATTATATCAATCAGTGCCAAATTGCGGTACCTAAGTATGCATTTGGGTGCATACGCTACAGAGAGAGAAAAAGAAACCCTGTGACGTGATGTCACCCCTACAACTTGTTCAAACAACACACAGGGCAACCCCAAATGTTACATTTCAAGGGCTATACGGTTTCTGCAAAAATGTGGACAGATCAACTTATAAAACATAATTTACTCTATAGCGCAGAATGCCACAGAATTGATACATTTTTTCGAATTAATAAATCAAAAGTAGGTCTGCCACTTAATTCAAATCACTATATGAACTAGTGGCTGTGAATATTAAAACACAAATAGACAGTTTAAATATGATTCCTGCATGTTCTGCTTGCCTCTGTATGTATAAATGGCAGAAATGTGTTTTTGTTTACTACACAAATACTTGAGCACGCGTGTCGCTTGTGGTGATTTTACGCCTCTGAGTCTCACTATATGACAGCATGAACACAAAAACTTAATCTCCAGAGCTACTGTGAGAGTCAATTCATGAGAATTTTATCGTTTTATTTGAAAAAACTAGCATCATCATACTGTATACACACAAAAACTTAATGACAACCTGTCAAAATAAAAGTACGGTTTAACATGTAACAGAAATATATTACTCTTGTGTTACTAACATTAACATCAATACATATTACATTCTCTATCAAATTTAAATAAAACAATTAAATGACAAAAATAAATATTACAACCAGATTAATAACTTCACTGTAGAAAATAAAAATAATAAAAAAGAATTCAATTATGGAATATTCACAATTTTCCTTCCATGTATTAATTTCAACAGTAAACCTAAATTTATTCCAAAAAAAGGGGTTTAATTTTCATTTGAATTAAAATAAATGTTTAATTCCTTCATTTGATTTCCAGAAAAAATGTAAACAAGAATAAAAAAAAAAATATAAGAAAGAAAGAAAGAAAACGTTTGTAAGGCTCTACTTTACAAAATGTTGAACTTGAGACTTTTGGACATATTTTTCCACTGAATTAAATGTAATCACACAGAGATTAAAGTACCAAAAAAAGTAACTGCTGAGTACCGGCACTGAAATTCAGGTACTGATACCAGTACCGTACCGGTTAAAATATGAACGACACCCAACCCTATTGTCTAATGTGTAATATTTATAATTAAAAGTTTTGGAATTTTTTTCTTTGAAATAAATGTTTTTGTTATTACCCAGAGAGTAAAGTACTGAAAAAGTACAGTTGGGCACCGGAAACCGGTTAAAAAGTGAACGGTACCCAACCCTGCTTAAATCTGCCTTGGAGCAGTTAAGCAGGAACAGACAGGTGAGACAGAAAGGTTAAAAAAGGTCATGGAGAGAGAGAACATTCATCTTTCAAGACAGGATACAGGGCCAACATTAGTGGGGGGAGTAAGTAAATGGTGGTCTCAGGAAAGATACAATATTCTGGGATCAAGCAGGACGGTGAAGAAAGCATCAGAGCTGAGGGTAATGATACAGAGAATAAGAGGCGGTGTGTGTGTGTGTGTACTACTTTATGCAGGAGGCTGGGGCGGCTTGCACAGGTGAGGGGGTTCAGCTGCTTAGCCAACGGTTGGAAACTAAGCTGAGGCCTGCCCCTGTCACAGATTAGGGAATGCCATCATGGGAATGTCTAGCTCCAGGTCTGAAGAGGAGCTGACGTACGTATACCGTTTTTCATTCCATTTTAACATCCGCAAGCCATGAAGTGCACTGAAACTCCAAATGATTGAAGCCATATATATTACCACTAAGATGAGCTCTAAATGAACAATAACGTAACACACATACTTTCGATGCTTTACACATGATAGTACTTGACCGTGCTGAGCTAAACTATGCTATTAGCTATATTATAGATTCAAACACTCTTGCTTGAGCTTAAAAAGTGTTTGTTAAGGTAGGCTTTACCAGTACTGTACCAGTTACCAGTTACCAGTTCCTGGAATATAAGTCATGTTTTTTCATTATCTGAAATGTGCTGCGGCTTATATTTTTTAAGCTACTTAGGCTACATACATTTAATGCACATCAAGCACATGAGCAAAGTGCACACATTAGGATTTGTGCAGAATGAGAGAGGCATGTGAACCCAAGGTTATACAGTATGCATAGCACATTTCCCACATGATAGGGTTTATAATGTTTGTGAATGTTTTGTTTGATTTACCGGTATTTTACATTATTTCTGAATAATAATAAAATGTAAGTTATACACCAATGTGAAATGTTTTTTTTCCATGCGACTTATAGGTGAATTTATAATATGGTACTATAATTTATAATCAGGGTTCACAATATGATCCTGATTATGTTGCTCCAAATATATATGATGTGGGGGTGAGAATAAATGAAAATAAATTTCACTCTCATGTCATTCTTACAATGTTTGATTTATTATTTTATTTGCAAGATATGCAATAAAATAGATGGGGGAAAAAACATGCATGTATGGACAAGCAGCAATTACAGTTTCTTAGAAAACGTAAATCTTTCAGTTTCTACACCAGACACTCAGTTAGATATGAACTGATATGATAAAAAATGCTAATTGCTTTGTTTATAAGCAAAAGTGGTTAATGAGAAAGAAACACAAAGAAAGAATGAAAGCCCTAGTATCAACAAGAGGATAAAACAAAAAAGAGAGCAACTGAGGCCTTTAGAAAGCAACTGAGGCCTTTAGAATAACATTTTATACTTTGCTATAAAACCATTTATTCAGCAATTTAATAATTTCATTATTATTTCACTTGTGCTGTTTCCAATTTCCAATAGCACTACAAAGCCACCCCAGGCAGTTCATGCTCAAACTAAACTTAGACAAGGGTACATTTAAGCACTTGGCATCAGCGACTGAAATCTGTTTATATAATTCACAGATGGATACATCACAGGTAAAGAATGAAGGAGGAATTAAGAAGATCCTGTATATTAAACGGGTGGGAGAAAAAAAGAGTGGGAAGAAAGGATGATGCAGTCCTGTAGAGAGGGAGGGGAGGCCAAACACAGATGAATAAACAGAGTTATTCCAATAACAGGCTTTCCTGCAGCACAACACAGAGTAACTGCAGGGGGCATTCATTAGAGCGATGCAGTATGAATCTGAAATCTACTTGTTTACTTACTGTCAATACATACTTACTGGCAGTATGAAATATTAGACTGTTTCAGTTTATATTTTAGAATCTTTCACAACAATGATGAACATATACAGTAGATTAATTAAAGTGTACTTGGGGGTTTTGCCCTGAGGGTGCCAATTCACTGTGAAGGTTACATGGATGACAGAGAAGGGTGGGGTATATGAAGGAATTGAAAGAATGAGTGTAAGTAAGCCAGCCTTCAACAAATGAAAGAAAAAACAGAGAGAAAAGAGCAAAAATCCATTCCAAAGATTAAATCCAGCCCAAGGCTGCAGTGACAGCTTAACTTACTTAACCTTACCCATAAGTTACGATAAAAGGGGGCCCTCTTCAAACAGAAAAAAAACTCTTCTTAAACCCTAAGGTGTATTTTCTTCCATCAATCTATCAGTCTTTCTATTTTCCTGAGCTCTCCGTGTGAGAACTGCATTTGCTCATTATTCTAAATACCGAGCAAAAATCACTAATCCTACTGCTCTTATTTAAACAATTCTCTACACCCACGTAACATCTCCCACACCCTTTTTACTAGAGACATGAATAACATCTCAAATGATGTAGCTTGCTGAGGAAAGTGATATGACTTATGATATATGTCAGACAATAAAGGGTAAAAATAAAAAAGGGTAAAAGCTAGATAATAATAATAATTTTAATGTATGTCTGTACCAGAGCAAACCACCTAGCCCTAGCAGTCACCCAGAATGCTGTAACAAATGCACAACAATGCACTAAAATACTAGGTTTCTGTTCTTTATTCCTATGTCCTTTACTACCCGTTTTTCTTTTACCGTGTTTCAGAAACCCGTGAGTGAAGGAAAAAATGTTAAGATGCTCTCTCCACACACTGTCACTCTGTTCCGTAGTGTAACCTTCGACCCTTTGTTTGCTTTGAACATGTGTGAATATGGATCTTAGTGAGCTCTATTGTATGTGCAGAGCTGATGACAAGACAAAGACAAAAATGTCACTCGCATGCCTGTAGTCCTGTCACGCTCTTAAATCAGCTGTGTGGGAGAAATCTGTCACCACCTCCGAGACTTTAATCTCCCAAAGTTATGGAATTTATTACTGACACTTTTGAAGAGCTACTTGCTACATGATTTCAAATAGAGATAAAGACAGACTACAAGTTAAGAAATAAGGTGACAGGCATAACTAGAGCATGTAGAACAATGGGAGATAGTGAGGGAAAGAGACACTCAGCAAGCCTTTACAACTTGTGCTGTGATTTATACTCATGTTATATTGATTGTAACGGCAGGACATTACAGAAGAGCCTGGATGGAGATGAGACAGAGAGAAGCAGTAAAGGCCAGCTCACACACATGGTCCCAAACATTCACATTCATTTTTTGGCATCGCGAAAAAACGAAGTTATAAAGTGTTCCTGTGGCTCAGTGGTAGAGCATTGCATTAGCAGTTCAAAAAGGTTGTGGGTTCAATTCCCAGGGAATACACATATTTCTAAAAAAAAAAAAAAAAAAATTAAAAAAGTTGGATAAAAGCATCTGCTAAATGCATAAATGTAAGGATGTCTCCCATGTCCAACCACAAACCTCTGTACAGTGATGTAAGGAGTAAAGCTCTCACTGACATGGAGATTTAACTAATGTCCACTTACAGTATTAACTTAACCAAAACTGATGAAGCAAAGAGAAAACATGCAGAGAACAATAAATTAAGCCGTCTGGAAAGTAAACTACAAAAAAAATCCTTTATGTTTATTATCAGGAAAAAGAAGGTTGAAAATGGATAGATGATAGAATAAACAACGAGAATGATACATTCAGGACTAGAGGAGAATAAACATGAAAGCTTATGGACTTCATTTGGGAAAGATACTGGTGATATGGAAGGAAGGAAAGAAAGAATACAATACAATGTGAATGCAATGCATTTCTTTATACTGTTTCTTAGAAATTAAGAAAATAAATTAAATAACACTGGATATGTGTGTTTGTGTGTGTGTATGTGTGTGTGTGTGTGTGTGTGTGTGTGTGTGTACCTCACTTTCGGTCACTCCAGGGGAACTGTCGCAGGGTACAGTAAACAGCTTAAAAAGTATCTCTTACACATCAGCTCACTATTGCTTTCTAAAATGAGTATAGACCACTAACATGATCAAACACAGGAACAGTAATCTTCTCCATCATGCCCTTAGTTGTTTAGAGTTGACAACTCATCTATCTCAATCCGCTTATCCTAATATCAAACAGAGGGCATAAACATTACCTCATGGTCTCACAGCTTTTAAATGAATCTAGGGGACATACAGAATTTGTGCCCCAGGGAAGGTTTAAAACAGGGAGGGGCACTAACAAATCACAAAGTGTCTCTGTCTGACCCGGAGCAGTGTTCTAGAAAGCGACACCTGCAGCAAGAAAAAGCGCAGAAAAACTCGACACATTGTACCAGGCAGTCCTGGAATTTCTCACAGGGTTTCCTCTGTGATAACACCAAGACAATATTCACACAAAAAGCCCAACAGTTTCTTGGGAAAGTGTAAGTGAATGATAATAAAGATTAGTCATGAATATGTTTGTGTCTTTTTTTCATTACAATCCACCTCCCCTTTTCAAACAATGACCTATCACATTGATCCCACACCTAAAGTAAGCAGTTATTTCACATGATTATAAAACTGCAAGATGTTTATTTTATATTAAATATTCAAAACAAGCCACTTTTTACTCCAAACTTTAGGGAAAATTATCCCTTACTCTGTGTGCACCGCGTTATTGGAATCCATTGCCTTTGGCTTAGTTAAAATACTGAAAAATTAAATATGTAACTATCTACACAGTGCTTAAGCACAAAACCGCTCAGGTAAAGTATGTTAACACGCATTCATACTTTTCTGAACCGCATAAACCCCTTTATATCTCTTTCTCTCTCATTCTCTCTCTCCGCTGATATGGTGTATAGGAGAGGTAGTTATCATCCAAATATTTCCGCTGCGGTTTCTTTCAAGCTGTGCTATAGAACACATCAAAAAGGCTTTGCAACTCTTCCAAAACTAAGTAGGACAGGATACTATCAAATTTAGCAGACCTTCACAAAGACTATTTCATAAGGGTTTTAAAGGCAATTTTGTATAATTGGCTGTTTTGCCAAAATGATTTAGACTAATGTTATTAATCAAAAACATGAATATGATTGCAGGAACAATGTTTTTGGGTGTCTGCAGATAAGAACCACCAGGAGTGAAGGCTTATCTGTGAATATGGCCTATATTAAAATAAAAAATATGGAGTGAACGTTTCATATGTCCTTACATAAATATTTGACCTGCTATCTTCGTTTATGATATCATATTTATATTGTAGCATTATCAAAGACACAAACTCTAGATTTTTCTAAAACATCTTTCCTTGTGTGCAACTCAAAGAGTGAGACTTTATTTTTAAAGGGTCTAATGAAATTTTTAATCTGGCGCTCCCAACTAGATACCAGTTTCTTCTTCCCTCTTGACAAATTTTTCTACCGCATTTCAGGTCAAATTATACAATTTATCAACAAGACATTTGCTTAGCCATCACAAATTATAACTGAGAGATCACACTGAAAGCATATCCTGTGCATGATTTCATGTTTCATTTTTAAAAGTCTCTATAACCTTAAAAAAGGCTCCAACTTTTATTTCACTAGTTCACTAATAACTGGCTCCTTGTATTGCCTTGCTCCTCATAATCCAGTCGAAGAATTTGGGCCAATTAACCCTTTAAAATCCATGTAGGAGCTTACCATTGCTGTTAAATATCAGCATACTGCAATAAAGCTTGATTGTTCTTGCCTGTAGGTAAAAAGGAATGCTAAAACTATTCACCTAAGACCCTGACCTATGTCTTGACCCCATCAAAGAGTCATGAGAATTTTTCTCCTCATTCTTGATGACCTTATCTAAATGATGTTGGAGGTCTGACCCTCTACAAGCTCCAACTATGTCCAAAATGTTTGAGTTGAAGTGATGTCTACATTAAGAGACATTCACTTAGCTGACTTTTACTTCCTAAACAGTGATTAAAATGCAATGTTTTCAAATGTCTTTGTACGGATGCATGATGTATATTTTTTTTAATCTGAACTCATTTTTGGTGTGAGATCTACTGTTATATTAGAAAATAAGTCATGTAAAATCACTCTCTTAGGTCGTGCAAAGGCTCTTAAGTCTCCACCAACACCATTGGTGTCCCACAAGGATCACTGCAATATTTTCTGCCAGTGCGACTCAATTTTGTGAGCACTCACACTGGCGCGACCACCACGTTGCCCAACTCATAAGCCCTGCCAAATTGTGCTAATTTTGTTACATATGAGAAATATCTAACGAAACAAAAGTGTAACTAAACCCAGAGTTCGTACAAAACTGTAAGCTGAAATTCCAGGACTTTTCAAGCACTGCTTTTTTGTTTTTTAATGACTAAAATCACATCTCACTTATCAAACAATATTGTTATTATCTTTCAAATTCTAATAAACTGATAAAAAAAAATGGTACAAATAAAGTGCAGCACAAAAGCATGCAATGACTACTAGTAACTTTAACATTTGAAAGGATATTATGCCAAAGTTATCGCTTTCCTTATTCAAAGTGATTATATTTTCCATTAATATATGATTGACCTGAAGAATGAAAGCTGTATCAATACACTTGGGAAACGATGAGCTATATCACCGCTTATCAACACTAGGGTGTGTGACAATACACTTAGCTCACGAGAAATACAGATACTTGGTTCACAAGAATGAGAAAATGTTTTATTACTATTTTAAAGTTTTTTTAAATGACAAAATATCTGTCTTTCAATCACACAAATCTAAACAATGCAGTTGTATTTTGAAATATTTTAACTAATATAGGGTTGTAACTAATAATTATTTTGGTAATCAAGTAATCTACTGATTATTTTGACAGTTGATTAATCTGATATTTCTTAGTAATACAAATAGACCTAAGTGAAAAACAGGCTTTAGGATGACATATATATAAACTAACAATGAGGCAATAATAATTGGTTGAAATAAAGTATCAAACCCAAGTAGTTACATGATTTTATAGAATAACACTGATAAAATATGTCTACATAATGTAATAAGCCTATACAAAATGTGAACAACCAATTTAAAGCACCCAATAACAAACATAACACGTCAGCAGCGTCACTGAAGTCGCACTCGGAACAGACCCGGAAGAGAAGACAATGCTGAATAAAGTCTTTTTTTTTTTTTTTTTGATCAAAATGTATTTTCGATGCTTCAAAAAATTCTAACTGACCCTCTGATGTCACATGTACTACTCTGATGATGTTTTTCTTACCTTTCTGGACATGGACAGTATACCGTTCACACATTTCACTCACATGATTGGTTGGGATGAGAGGTGATCCCGGCTTTTTAGTGTGATTTACAAATTGTCACGCAATAAATGACGCCTTTACTGGTGTAGTGGGAACATGTCAGAAGTGGCGGTACACACAAAAAAGTGCAGCTACTCTGAAGACTAAAATATAGAAGTGCTGGTACTGCACCGGCCAACTTCAAACACTGCACTGAAGTCATAAGTCAGCTCCGTATGATACCATAGAAGAATAATGCTATATTTAATAAGAGTAGAATATGTTCATTTTCTATATAAAACTTAGATTTTGTACTTGTTAGTGTTGTTACAGTTTTTCTCAGTCACTTTGGTGCATTTTTCAAAACAGAAATGAAATTCTCAAAACTACTTGTACAACCACATCATCTAGTCATTTATACACATCACAGAACCAGTTTCTCATTCTTTTGAACAAGTTGCGATTCCTTTTGTACATCCATGCAATTGATTATGCACATTTATCTGCGGTTTCCTACATTATCATTTGCTAATGTCATGCTGCTCAAAATGTATTATACAGTTTTCTGTGCAATAGTCTTACTCCTCAAAACATCTAGTATTTAGTTCATCGTATGAGTCATTAAATGCAAAATGGTTAATCTAGTTGTCATAAACTGTCAAGCACACTTTTTATTTTTATTTTTACACATTATTATTGGACTATTTGTCAATTTGGCATGAATTGTGCAAGTGAATCTTTACTACTGAAGAGAATGTAGATGATAAACCAATGATAAACCATTTGTCTGAAATAGCTCAAAGGTTCATCTCATGAATCCTCAGTTGGAAAGCTTATATTGTATAGACAGAGGACAACACAAGAGTTATACATTCAGAAAATTGACTTATTTTCATCTTTGTGCCCATATTTCCTTTTCCCTTTCCATATCACAAAAACACTGTAAAGGATTTATTTTTTTATTTTTTATTTTTTGGTCAGACCACTAGTAAAAGCGCAACTGGGAATTCTATCTAGTCTCTTTCAATCAATATCACACATTCAGTAATGTGTAAATGTATACTTTTGAAATGGATATATGGCATACATAAGCATATGGCATACTGTTCAATACAGTAGTTTACATCAGAACATACATCAGTTATATTGACAACATGACCAAGCGATTTGACTGTCTTATCCGTAAACTATGACACAAGGACTTGTCATTCTGATGGCACTGGCATGTTCATTGGCACAGATATTTATTTTTGAGAGATGAACTAATGATTTTGAGCAAGAGACTGGCTTTTGCAGGTAATCCATTGTGTTTTGCTATTTGTACAAGTTGTTTTTTGAAATGCACTACTGTTTTGCAAATCTCAAGAATGATTCGAGAAATGTAGCAAAGCGACTGAGAAAAACTGTAATAAAAATACATTCTGTATGCTTCTCAACTCAGGCTCAGTGCTTTACTATCAAATGTGCATAACCAAAAAAGTTTGTAATTTTGGTGTAATTTTATTAGTAACTGCTTGTTAATGTAAAACAATAATAATTGTATAATTAAATTATCTTTCTTTTGAATATCCCCCCCACCACGACCACTCCTAGGTGCTACCAAATCTGCTCCTGATGCCACCATACTGTATGTATAACTTAGTGGCGCTTGTGTCACTGCTCTCAAATGTTAGTCTGGAGCCCTGCCTGTAATGAATACTGGGTAACAATCAACTGTGTCATTCCCACCAAATGTTTCTGCATTCACAGTGATTACACTTGGTATTAACTGGCACTTTAAATGCAGCTTGCACATGTGACTGGATTCTTTCTCTGATTTCATGACTACATATTAGGGGAAAATTCAGAATTAAGAATTTTCTCCTTTTCAGTTCATGAGTGTGGATTTACTGGAAATGGAATTTACTAAATAACAATTCAAATTATTTTTTACAAGTACTGGCATTCTGAGAAGTGTTTATGTTTATTTTCAAAACTTCTCAATAGTCACAGCCTAATTCTCATCAATATACTAATTGACTGACCCATTCACCACTGTGGACCATACTGAAATAACTGTCTTCTTGCTTCATGCTAGACAAGGAACATGAGGAAAATCCAGCCCTCCATTAATTGCTACTCTGCTAAGCTGTTTGTTATTGCAGGCTCTAATTATTTCATGGCTAGACAATACTGCCACTACTCACCATCCCACCTGTATTAGCCTCACATCTGCTTGAGTCCATTCAAAACGCTCCCACTCAATAAGTGTTGAACCGCTATATAAATTCTCAAATGTCATGCATCTACAATTGCTCCCATTAACTACTAGAATTAAATACAAGACCCAGGGCCACTCCTTAACTTCTACAGACATGTAGAACAGCAAAAAAATCACAACTTACTTTCAAATAAATCCAACAAGAGAGACATCTTTTCATAGATTTTTAAAAGGTATACTGCTATAATTACTTCAAAATCAGCCATGATAAATGGATCATAATTGATGCATACTAAAAGTGCATGCAAATTCTTGTTAAAAAATAATACAGGTGAAGAATAAAAATTTAAATATCCATTGATGACATACTTATATAAAACCAAGTGTCAATATGGTAACAGTAAGGTAAATGGGTGTGGCTTAGAAACAAGGTACTTCGCATATTAAGTAGGAGGAGGAGTGTTTTGTCAGTAGGGTGATGAGAGGACTGAGACACTTCACAAATCAAACAAGAACACACTGAAAATTGAATGAATTTGTAACAGTAACTAAACATTGTAAGCTCTTGAAATCTGACAAGTTTAACAAGGCACACAATGTTATCACAAAACTTCACAGGTTGTAATTTGTCAAGTTATTGGGTCTTATTAACACATCCAAATGTGTTTGCAAAAGTTAACCCAAACATCATGAGCCAGATGTATATAAAAAAGAAGAGTTAAGAGTTTCAGTTAAATCACAAATGGTCAAACCCATACTGGCGACATTAACCACAAGGGGAAATACTGATCTGTGTTTTAATACTGATAGCAGCAGACTTACCCCTTGTGCAGACACTGCATACAAGACAACAGGTAACACAAAACTCCTGTGAAGGGAGATTAACAAAACCATCAAATGTGCTCCAGAGAAATGAAGCACTTTATTCAACTCAGAGACTAAAACAGTTCACTAATATCCCTTTATCTGAATTTGTAACCACGCGTACTAGAATGACATCTCAAAATATATTTATACTTACCAAAGCTTCATTTTGCAAAGCTTTGAGAAAAACGCAGGTAATGTATCCTCGGCGTCTTCACAGAAAGCCTCTGTTGATGGCTTCAAACCTGTTCATTTGAGAATCCGGAGAGCGGTTCGTCCACTTCGAAGTGCAAGAAGAGATAAGGACAATTATATTATAAATATAAACAATTAAACGATAGATGAAAATATAATTTTGCACATGCAATAAGTATTTTGTGAAGTTTTGTTTCTGTGTGTCCTCTGAGAATAAGAGAAGTTCACTCACAAGAAACTTCAGTGTTGGAAAGGCTCTCTCTCCTCGCGGCAGAGTCGATTCTCGCAGCGCTGGAAGAAGTGCTGCGCTCTGGAAAAGAGGGCGGGATCTTCACCCGTCAATCACCCGCACCTCGCGCTTCTGCCTCTAAACAAACAGCGATAAGTATCACGGACCATAGCAAAGAGCGATAACAATCTTTAAACTGTGTGCCACTTGTGTAAGCTGAAATAATGTAACTTTGACACACGACTGGGCATAATAAAACATAATAAAATTACATGAACGCATAAATTGATGAGAAGAATGAAATTCAAGTAACTCCATATTAATGCAGCCATAGTTAGCAGAAATATAACTCAATATTAATAATCAGCGGTAGGCTGTAAAATGAATACTTTTAACTTAAAACTTTATTGCACTCTTTTTTCAATGTTTGTTTGTGATGCGTCCTCCGCTACGACATCATAACAAATCCACTAATAATATAAAAAGAATAAAAACAGCGAGTAAAAATATTATATATATAAAATATATAAATAATATATATGTTAATGGTTTGTCCGTCAAAAACTATCACCAGAGACATTTAAATGTAACTTTTCATCCTTGAATGAATGGATCTAGGATTAGTTCTGGCGGAGGGATATGTTTTAGTGCGGTGAGCAGGTTAAGGGGATGCAGTAAAGTGACGGTAACGTTACATTATTCCGAGCGCTGCCAGCACCGGACAGCCTAGAAACTTTGAAGAATCCCTCTGTAACTTTTGAACAGACGTGCTGGTTTTGCAGTTAGCTTAACGGATGAATATGTTATGTTCAATAAGTGCTCATAGTTGTAACTGTCAATGTTAAGAAGCAAGATTCTTTTAAAATCAGCATGAACTTAAAGAGTCTCGGCGCGGTGCTACTGGTGTTCCTCACTTTAAGTACAGAGGTGCGCAAATCGGAGTCTGCGGTAAGTAAGCATTGCTTGTTACTTCTTTTAGTTATATCTTAAATTGAAACAACCGTTGCTTTAGATCAATCACACACGCTTTAGCTAAAGTTTAGCCTATAAACACAGGTTACTTTATAACATGAAAGCAGCCTATTGGTTTTCTTGAGATCTGTAAGAACAAGTGCGAAACTTCTGACTTGAGATATTGATGGGATTGGATGTTTATTCATCTGCAGTTGTTAAGATACAATCCGTTATATTTATTGAGTGCAAGTGCAGAGGAATGCACATCACATTTGAATAGTCCCAACTGCATGTAGAGACATATAGGATGTTCTTTTAAAACGTATTATCAATGCTGAATATAAAACAGCCACTTTATTTATCATTCTATAATAACTGTGAAGTTTTTAACTTTATATAGGCTATCTATTTTTATTTTATCTAAATGTTTTTGTTGTTCTTGTTGTTGTGTCTCTTTTTTATGTGTTTATTCTCAGTATTTGTTTATTTTTATAAATACACATGTAGTCGTTCTCAGGCTCATAATTTGTTACACAGATGTTATTGGTATAAGTGAATGGTTTGCAATCTGATTACTGACACTGTATTTGTATTTGCATGTCACATGTGACATTATTGACAGATTAAATGGATTAAATGGTTATTTACTCATCCCAAACATTATGTGAAATCATAAGGACATTTTTTTCTCGTGTTTAAAATTTCCTTATTAACTACATTAATTGAGCACAGTTATGTTGTCTTGTTAGCCATCATGCCACAGAGTTATCTTGGTCAATCTGAAATGCTTTGCATGCCTGTATTTTTGGATCTGATTGGATACATTGCTGCAAATACAAAGATATGGCATCACTATGTGACCAATTCATTGTCCAACTGTCAGAATAGCCAATAGCGGGAGGCAGACAGGTGAGAACATGTTTAGGGAGGGACCTGTTGTAGAGGGACAGATACAACAGGGACAGAAGAGCACATGTGGTGACCTTACAACAAAACACATCATGCTCCTACATTTCCCAAAGGGCATTGTTGTGCACCAGCTCCGACAGGCAATTAAAATGTAGTTTGCACATTTCTTCCAAATGATTGGCTGTTGAATTGTTGTGATTCTCAGTAAGTATTCTGGAGTTCTTTCATTTTACTCCTAAGGTTCTGCCCAGTTCATGTTTCTCAGTTCACAAGGTGAAAGGTGGCATCTGTCATTCATAGAGGGAGGAGTTTGCTAGCCATCAGGACAGGCATGTAGACATATAGTGCCACCCATCCCCCAAGAGCAAGAGCGCACAACCCTCAGGTCTATTCAATAAGTGAATCTAACCACATCCTATTGTTCATACCCCTCAAGTACTTCATAAAAATACATACCCCACCCCCAGTTCAGTGTGTCTCTGTGTTTGCCTGATTGCACTGATTATTATAATTTTTTAACCAATTCCAAATGTGAAAAACAGACACAAATAGATATATCCTGGAGGCTGGAGCTACTTGCTTTGGCAAATGCTTTTGGCAATGCTTTTTAAAAAATACAGATAGTGAATCTGGCATTGTTCACAAGAGTTTTAATATCCTCAAAACAGGCCTCAAAGCAAGTTAGTTCAGAAGTATAATGGACACCAGGGCCATCGCTAGACCAATTTTACTGGGACATGGCCATGGGAATGGTAATACTACTGTGCCCAAGTAAACTACTGTTGATAAATCATTGTCTCATCATTTTCACTTATAATGTTATAGCAGTGATGTCTGTTTAGAATCAGAACTTGTGATACTGGATTTGTGAAAGAATAACTATATTACTAATAATATATACTAATAATATCTAATTAGTCAAACAGGAATGCAAAAATGTCTGAAATTTTGTAATTTGTTCATTGCTTTAGGTTAGATCATTTAGACAGTTCACTCATGCATAGAATAGAACTGCCTGCAGCCTTTTCTCACATCATAACAAAATACTTTATAAGTCATAAAGCAAAAAGAGCGCAGAATTAGGTGGATGTTTATTTACCTACAATCCAATGTAGGTAACAAAACTTGCCAATGTCTTCTATCGTGTCAACAATAAAGTAGCTCTTTATTGTACATGCAGCTTGTGGAGACAGTTTATATCCATTTATCCATAACAATATTTTTTAAAAAAAGTATCAAAATATACTTAAAAAGGATAAAAAGGCTCCACTAAGAGATGTCCTTTTGAGGAGCCATTGCAGTACAGAAAGTAAAGATTTTCTCCTAATCTACCTACCTATCTATCTATCTACCTATCTATCTATCTATCTATCTATCAGGGATGTGATGAGAATATCGCGAGATCCGATGTGTCTTGTGAGATCCGATTGGTCTAGAACGTGATGATATCCTGGCAAAAAATTTTTTTGCATTGTTTACATTATTGCTGCATGATTGATTGTTTAAAGATCGCGATCTCGATTCAAACACCCATGTAATGGGTGTCAGTGGAGCGTGAGAAGCATGTTTTTTGTTTTTCCTCTATGCCCCGCCTTTCTGAAATGTATCGATTTTTACAAAGCTCATCATTCTGAAAAGCGAGGTGTATGCTAATTAGACAGCTATCCAGTTTGTTTTTATTGGCTGAATATCTCATGCGTGTGACGGAAATGTTACGCATACTGTGATGCCGTCTCCCGGGAGCGCTGCGGGCTAGTGAGCAGTGGCCGGCAGGCTTGAGTGAAGAACGACTGGCAATCATGAGAACAGTGAAGCCGGTGGATTCGACGAAGGAGCAGTTAGGGTTAGGGTTAGGGTTAGGATTTAGGCCATGTGATGACCCTGGGCTGGACTCCACTTCATCCACAGTGAAAGCTGATTCGGCATTCCACAGTGCGAAGTTGATGTATTTCCTCAGCAATCAGCACTGATCAACTCTAGGCATGACGAAGCGGATAACGTCCTGTTTTGGAAAGCAAAAACAAAGTAGTTTCGCTTTCACAACGAAACACATAGTATCTATCTTTCTGTCTATCTATCTTAGGAGTGGGCAATATCTTGATATTTAAAATATATCGAGATATTTTTTTAACACAATATGGATTTTGACATATCATATATATATCGATATATTGTTTATATTTAATTTATTCTGATTCCGCCACTTTGCTTGCTTGCCTTCTCTGTGCTGTGCTTGCCCCCACTCGCTCGCCCCCGCCTCCTTGCTTTTGTTCCCCCTCCCCTCGCATGTTGTCTCATTGAACATGGCAGTGTCCGCAACCAGCACGGAGGCTACAGAACTAGTATCAAAAAAGACAACTGGTTCCATTATATGGAGATACTTCAGTTTTAAGGTATCGGGCTAACAGCAGGCAGATGTCTACTGTAAGGCCCTATGATTTCAGCGATGCAGAAAACGTGCACGGAATCACGGAATCCAGTCATAAGAACGGAATTAACAGTTTAACGTGGAATGTCATGGAATTTGTCAAATTTTGAATTAATTAATCAAAAGTAGGTCATTGCACTGACATCGTGATATGGACTAATATATGTAAATATTTAGCAGGAAAAGTTTATTTAAATATGAATCCTGCATGTTCTGCGAGTCCGTGTTAATGAATGGTGCAGAAACACGGCTTGAATCATTACACACTCACTGAAGCACGCGTGACGCTCGCGGTGATTTCAGCTTCTGTCGTCTCACTAAATAAGGATGAAAACACATGAACAACATCTCCAGAACTGCTCCGAGAGTCACTTCATGAGCCTGACCGTTTAATTTGAGTAAAACTAGTGTCATATATCACATCTATCTAACTGTCTGTCCATCTATCTATCTATCTGTCTATCTATCTATCTATCTATCTATCTATCTATCTATCTATCTATCTATCTATCTATCTATCTATCTATCTATCTATCTATCTAACTGTCTGTCAATCTATCTATCTATCTGTCTATCTATCTATCTATCTATCTATCTATCTATCTATCTAACTGTCTGTCAATCTATCTATCTATCTGTCTATCTATCTATCTATCTATCTATCTATCTATCTGTCTATCTATCTATCTATCTATCTATCTATCTATCTATCTATCTATCTATCTATCGGTCTGTCTGTCTATCTATCTATTAAATTCAATTCAAGTTTATTTGTATAGCGCTTTTTACAAACAAATCGTTACAAAGCAATTTTACAGAAAATTATGTTTCTACAATATTTAGTAGTAGCTAGTAGTTTGTGCACATTTGACAGGATTTTAGAAAAAATAAAAATAATAATACAAGACGTGGTCAGCTAGACGATGAACTATCAATATTATTAATTAAGTTATTATATGATTCAGTCACACATTTAGCAATAATTGTTAGTTCTGTTTGTTGATTCAGGGTCTGAACCCCGAACATTATCAGGAAGGCTATTCCAGAGTTTGGGAGCCAAATGTGAGAAAGCTCTACCTCCTTTAGTTGACTTTGCTATCCTAGGAACTACCAAAAGTCCAGCGTTTTGTGACCTTAGGGAGCGTGATGGGTTATAACGTGGTAGAAGGCTAGTTAGGTACGCAGGAGCTAAACCATTTAGGGCCTTATAGGTAAGTAATGATCATTTGTAACTGATACAGAACTTAATAGGTAGCCAGTGCAGAGACTGTAAAATTGGGGTAATATGATCATATTTTCTTGACCTCGTAGAAAGATCTATCTGTCTATCTATCTATCTGTCTGTCTGTCTGTCTGTCTGTCTGTCTGTCTATCTACCTGTCTGTCTGTCTGTCTGTCTGTCTGTCTGTCTATCTATCTATCTATCTATCTATCTATCTATCTATCTATCTATCTATCAGTCTGTCTATCAGTCTGTCTATCCATCTATCAGTCTGTCTGTCTGTCTGGCTGTCTGTCTGTCTGTCTGTCTGTCTGTCTATCTATCTATCTATCTATCTATCTATCTATCAGTCTGTCTATCCATCTATCAGTCTGTCTGTCTGTCTGTCTATTATTTTGTTTATATATGAACTGAAATTGTAATCATCTGGAATATTTTATGTTCATGTTCTTGTGGAGATGCCAGAACTTGGTGTCACCAGGTCATAGAGTTTGTTGGCAACTTGAACCATAGGTGTTTACTTCAAACATTTCATACTTGACAAACTCCATAAACTGTGCAGGTCAAGGTGTATGAACATGTATGGGTGTGTGTGTGTGGGGTCTGTACGTGTTCTGCTTCAGATATGTGTGTGAGTGCAGATATGAGCACACTTTTTACGTGCCTGGAGGTATATACAGTATATATATATAAACTTATATACACATAAAATGTGTATACACATGTCAGTGTGCCTTTGTACATGTGTGCTGTTGTATAGTAAGCATATGGCTCATGTAATTTAAGTTTTGAAGATACTTTGATATCTTGGAAAATCTGACCACATATTACAGTTTTTCTCAGTCACTTTGGTGCATTTCTCAGATCAGAATTGAAATTCTCAAAACTATCTGTTCAATTCTTACATCATTGTGTCACTTGTGCACATCAAAAAAGCAGTTTCTCATTTCTTTGAACAAGTTGCACATGCTTTGGTACATCCATGCAAATTATTATGTACAATTCTCTGTTGTTTCCTACATTATCAGTTGCTAATATCATGTTGCTCAAAATGTATTATATAGTTTTCTGTGCAATAGTCTTACTCCTCAAAACATCTAGTCTTTAGTTCATCGTATAAGTCATTAAATGCAAAATGGTTAATCTAGTTGTCATAAACTGCCAAGCATACTTTTTATTTTAAATTTTACACATTATAGTTTTTCTCAGTCGCTTTGGTACATTTCTCGAATCATCCTTGAGATATGCAAAACAGTAAGTGCATTCCTCAAAACAACTCGTACAAAGAGGAAAACACCATGGATTACCTGCGAAAGCCAGTCTCTTGCTCAAAATCCTTAGTTCATCTCTCAAAAATAAATATCTGTGTCAATGAACATATCAGTGCCATCAGAATGACAAGTCCTTGTGTCATAGTTTATGGATAAGACAGTCAAATCGCTTGGTCATGTTGTCAATATAACTGATGTATGTTCTGATGTAAACTACTGTATTGAACAGTATGTCATGTGCTTATGTATGCCATATATCCATCTCAAAAGTACACATTTACACATTACTGTATGTGTGATATTGATTGAAAGAGACTAGATAGAATTCCCAGTTACACTTTTACTAGTGGTCTGACCCCCCAAAAATAAAATAAAATAAAAATAAACTTTACAATGCCTTTGTGATATGGAAAAGGAAAAGGAAATATGGCCACAAAGATGAAAATAAGTCAATTTTCTGAATGTGTAACTCTTGTGTTGTCCTCTGTCTAAACAGTATAAGCTTTCCAACTGAAGATTCATGAGATGAACCTTTGAGCTATTTCAGAGAAATGGTTTATCATTGGTTTATCATCTACATTCTCTTCAGTAGTAAAGATTCACTTGCACAATTCATGCCAAATTGACAAAAAGTCTAATAATGATGTGTAAAAATAAAAATAAAAAGTGTGCTTGACAGTTTATGACAACTAGATTAACCATTTTGCATTTAATGACTTATACGATGAACTAAATACTAGATGTTTTGAGGAGTAAGACTATTGCACAGAAAACTGTATAATAAATTTTGAGCAACATGACATTAGCAAATGATAATGTAGCAAACCACAGATAAATGTGAGTAATCAATTGCATTAATGTACAAAACCAATCGCAACTTTTTCAAAAGAATGAGAAACTGGTTTTGTGATGTGTATAAATGACTAGATGATGTGGACGGAGGTTGTACAAGTAGTTTTGAGAATTTCATTTCTGTTTTGAGAAATGCACCAAAGTGACTGAGAAAAATTGACTTATTTTCATCTTTGTGCCCATGTTTCTTTTTCCTTTTTTATATCACAATGGCATTGTAAAGGGTGTTTTATTTATTTTTATTTTTGGGGGGTCAGACCACTAGTAAAAGTGTAACTGGGAATTCTATCCAGTCTCTTTCAATCAATATCCCACATACAGTAATATGTAAATATATACTTTTGAAATGGTATATATGGCATACATAAGCATATGGCATACTGTTCAATATCCCTCCAGAGTACATCCCTCCAGAGTACACTGTTAGATTGACAACATGACGATTTGATCGAAGCGATTTGACTGTCTTATCCGTAAACTATGACACAAGGACTTGTCATTCTGATGGCACTGATATGTTCATTGACACAGATATTTATTTTTGAGAGATGAACTAAGGATTTTGAGCAAGAGACTGGCTTTCGCAGGTAATCCATGGTGTTTTCCTCTTTGTACGAGTTGTTTTGAGAAATGCACTTACTGTTTTGCAAATCTCAAGGGTGATTCGAGAAATGTACCAAAGCGACTGAGAAAAAACTGTAAGACATTAAATATGTTTACTTGCATTTTAAAGTTCAGTTTCATCCATAATTAAAATTTTTTTTAATTAAGTATTAATATTATAATTTACTTTTTTTTATGATGTAAACATTTTAGTTCAGCTGAAATTATACCAGTTACTGTTACTGACACTTTGTATGAAGATACCCTGCTGAGGAAACATCACAGAAGCAGGAAACTTGATCAAAATCTATTATTGATTGAAGCCTTAGTGAGTGTTAATAGATGAAATGGTATGTGTGTACTGTTGGGGGGTTATACTTACAATGTGGTGTGAAAGAGATGCAAATGCCATTTAGGATTAGCTGGACAATGATCCTCCTCTCACACCCAATCTCTATTTCCCCTACTGCCTCACTCCCCACAGTGGTAAAACCCTAAATAAACTGACAAAGCATCTTTTTCAGTGGGTGGCTAATTTACACTCCACATACAAACAAATGCACACACCCTGTGTTTGTTGAAGTGATGGAGAGGTCATCAAACTGTGAAAGGATGGTGAAAGAGAAGTTACCTGGACAGTACAAAGAGAGCAGAGGCCGCTTGTGCAGAGGTTTGTCTGCTTTAGGTTTGAATGGGAGCATCTATTTATGCTCCAGACAATGTAATGTACAACACATTTCTCTAATGTAGTAACCCAAAAGTCCCAACATGTCTGTCTATCAAACAGAGAATGATAATGATCATTATCTATGTTTGATAGACAGACATGTTGGGACTTTTGGGTTACTACATTAAAGAAATGTGTTGTACAGTACATTACATTGCTTTTAGCAGTTCCAGCACAACACATTTACTAGAATTTACATTTCATACTTTTGAAGTTTAGTTAAAGGATTAGTTCACTTCCTGAATAAAAATGTGCTGATAATTAACTCACCCCCCATATCATCCAAGGTGTTCTTGTCTTTCTGTGTTCAGTCACCAAGAAATTGAGGTTTTTGAGTTTTTCCATATAATGGACTTCAATGGTGCACAACAAGCTGAAGGTCCAAACTGCAATTTCAGTGCAGCTTCAAGGGGCTCTACACGATCCCAGCTGAGGAATAAGGGTCTTATCTGGTGAAACGATCAGTCATTTTCTTAAAACTAAGTTTTTTGACTGTACAATGCCACCCACAATGGTCACCAACATTCTTCAAAACATTCTTCAAAATTCAGTTCAATCTTTGGTGTTCTGCAGAGGAAACATAACGGTGAGTATTTTCATTCTTGGGTAAACGATCCCTTTATGGTAAAGCTGTTGTAAAATGTGGGAAGGAAACCTTCAGAGTAATTTTTGAACAGTTTATAGTACGTAAGTGTTTTATTTTCTAATGAGCATGATGTTATATGCTAAGGGCTGTATTCACAAAACATTTTATCTTAGCACTAAGAATTCTCCTAAATAGCAGTCAAAGTTCTTAGCAGGGAGTTTCCTCTACTAAGGAATAGAGAGAAATCTTAGGCTAAGAGAAAGGGCGGGGTTGACCTCGTTGCTATGGATGATGTCATCAAGCCTAGTAACTATGCACACAGAGACTGGCTGAAAGGGGTCATTGATTTAATCATAGAAATATTGTAGAATGAGGTAAATGTTCGCCTTTCTTTCATCAACCTCAAATATGGCTTATTATTTCAAAATTAAAACATGTAATTTGCAGCAACTTTACACAAGCAATCACTAGCATTTTTCCTGATAACTGTGGACACAACATAAAATCCAAGTCCTCTTTTACAGATAAAAGCAATGCATCATTTAATTTTGTGCACTCACAATATTAAAAAAATGTTGTGGTTTTGTAAAATAAAGAAAACAAACAGGATGCACTTTCTGCCGTATCTGTCTCTGTCTCCGTGAACTGAAACCCAGCGTATAGATTACATCCCTCATAGACATGAGAAATGTGTTCATAGAAAGCTAGAAACGTCTACTTTTAAACTAGCTAATTCAAACTGAAAACAATTGTGTAATCCGTAAAGGTGCATTTCTTTCTAAAGGTGCGTCACTGTATTATGGAGACTGTGAGCGTTGTCAACTTGATCTTAACAGCAGACACTGACTCAGAAAACATTAGTTTATTCTTGGATACTTAAAATATCTCCTTACCAAAATACCTTTGCGGCAAGATTCATGTTTGCACTTGAGTGTGGAATAGGCTATAAAGCCTCATTATGGTTTACTTTTGTTAACACAATTCAATTAAATGGAAATTATTGTGAAATGTTTAAAAACAAATGTCTGCTCTGAGGCAGATTGCCGGCAACAGCCATTGTTTGTGATTTGGTCCTAGTGACTTTGGAGTCCTCTTGACTACCCCTAACTTTTCACAGATTTAGGAGCTGGGTTTAGTGCTAAAATTCCTTGTGAAATACTTATAAAGCAAAAATGTAGGAGTCCTAAAATGTGCACTGACACGCCATTGATTTGAAGAGTTTCTTTTAAATCGGTAAGTTAGTAGCTACTTTTTGCATTAATATTTTTTGTGAATATGACCCTGATGTACACCTGCCCCATCAGAGTGACATCAGCCATGTTTTGAAGTAGTAAACCTGCTCAAGCCCATACCTGTGGTTTCAACATCTTGAACACGTGCCAACTCCAAGTGCCCAGCATCCAAGGCACTATCCTACATTCCTCCTTTAGCAGAATAAATCCACATTTCTATCATTCATTTTTGGCAAAAATGTGATGGAATGCATGTGATCTGATGTTCTATGTATTTGTAGTTTTGTGGTGATTTTGTTTCACACTCCCTTTGCTCCCTTTGTTGTGGAGATTCTAGCAAATATTTATTGCCTGGAAGTGTTTGAGGTGTTTTTTCCCACTAGCACTGACCTTTAATATAATCCCTTTAATAAATCCTTAAGGAGTAAGCTATCCCTCCCTCTTCCAAAGATGACACATTATTGAACTCCATCTAAGTTTGGCTCCAGTGTCATTGTAAAAGTGAAAAGCATTTCATCCAGGCCATTGAGGTGGGAGTGAGACAGTCTGTGCGAGACAGACATCGTAATATGCTAGTGTCTAGTTGTAATTATATAGCTTTTGTCAGATAGAGATGTATGTGCATGTTTCTTCAATGTCTTTTCGAACAATGAGCAACAATAGATCTTGTTTCAACATGTATTTTTTTATGGCTTTAGAGAGCTAGAGTCATGCATGCCCCTTCCCTAAACAGCAAAACTATTTACTTTCCATGTCGTACACACACTTGCTATTCAACTTTTGGGAGATCCTCAGTTCCCCATTTTCTTTGCCTCTTTTTCATTCCCATCTGCTTCTGCTATTAGTGGTGAACAGACGCAGTAGTGGCTCCCCTGTGTAACTCTGGCCATGTGCATGTAAACAGTAAATTGGATGATGCTTTACATCTCAAAAAACATTAGCAATACATAGAAAGAAAGAAAGAAAGAAAGAAAGAAAGAAAGAAAGAAAGAAAGAAAAATAAATTAAATTTGTCTTCTAGATATATGTTTCATGGGATTTCTGATCTGGCATTGTTTTTTTTTTTTGTTTTTTGTTTTTTATGTGGACATTTTCAAGCAAGTAATTACAGACATACATTCTTTAAGTTAATATATTTAATATTTACTGCAGAGTTGTCTTGTTTTCCTTGGCCCATCAATGCTTTTCCAATAAAGCTCTGGCATCTGTGGCATTATATTATCTATCCTCCGCTTGCCTTGTGACAACACTGCTTTTTATTGGGAGAGAAAAAATCATCAAAAATAACCTTTTAACACAGTATTATAAGTAATGTGTTTAAAATATCCTCTTTTGAACAAAAATGTTTGTCCGCAAGCTTCAAGCTGCCGCTATTGCCGTGCTTAAAGGGGTCATATGATGTGATTTGAATTTTTCCTTTTTCTCTGGAGTCTTACAAGCTCTTGGTGCATAAAGGAGGTCTGTAGAGTTGCAAAGGAATATTCTTTCTATAGACTTTGCCATGCCCCCCCAAAACAGCTTGTTCAAACATGCCCCCACACGTCTGTCACTATGTGGAAATATTTGCGTAATGCCGCCCAAATGTTCAATCAAAGAAAGAAGGTGTGGTTTCAGTAACCGCAGTTAGTGTTGAAGCAGCCATGTCAGGGAGATGCTGTGTGTATCTAGGTGAAAGCAAAAGCACTTTATTTGGCCTTCAGAAAGTAGATGCATTTATGGACGACCGTTTCGTGAACCTAGGAGAAGAGGTTATTATGACTTTGCTATGACAAACTGATGTTTCACAAACAGCTACTGGAAGTATGTTTTGATATTAGTTTCAGTATTTGCTATTAACTGTTCCAATGCAGAGTTTTGCACATCGCGTGTGTGAGTGAGGGAGAGGGAGAGAGAGAGAGAGAGAGAGACAGAGAGAGAGAGAGAGAGAGAGAGAGAGGGTCACACAGTGGAGTCTTAACCGTCTGTGGCTTGTGTACTGCAAACACATACAAGCTTCATCACTGTATCTGTATTTCACACCACTCTTCCTCTTTCGGGCTTGAACTGATTGTAAACCTAAGGACATTATTAACTGTCTTTACATTTATTTTGAAAGAAGAAGCTTGCAATTATGGAAAGGGGGGACATGTCAACATATTCTGTTACACCAAATACACAAAATAATGATCTTTAAAAAAGCATATGACCCCTTTAAACAAACTGCAGTATGGCAAAAACTTCAAGAGCGCTTCATTTGAGCTCTGCAGTTTTGGATTCATATGCAAGCTGGGTATGGCATGCAGGTTTGAACACGCTCTGTTAGGGATAGAATTAGATCTCCAGATTATAGTTCAGGTGGGAACTTGTCTCACAATCATTGGAGTGCCAGTCCACATCCAGTTGCTTCTCTGCTGTTATCCCCACTCTCTGAACATCACTCTAATTTTTGTTTTTCTTTTCACTGTTGCTCTGATATTACAAATGAAAGCTGATTTCCAAGAGAGGAGTTAACTTGCATAGCAGTCAATAACTATTGACCAGTACAGCTATATACAGTAACCCGCTTTGTAGCGTCCTCTAGTGGTGAAAAGAGGGACTCCATGCTGCCATTGCATTTGTACCACATCACTTCCAGTGCACCTGGAAATAGTTGTTTTAAACAAGTACCGATTAGACTATAAGTATTGTGCTTTCTCTGACATTTTTACAGCTTGGATGATAGGAGAAATATGTCAATTTCTCTTTCTCTTGGGAAACTTGTGTGTTTTGGCAATTTGATAAGAGCTTTATCAGTTCAGTCAGTGATGTGGACACAAATATCCACACAAAAATTCTATGAATTGCTGATTTCAGTAAAATGTGTTTTAGATGTAAACAACAGTACACTGATTCTCATTTTGAATCCTGTAACCAAACTTTATTTGTTTGCTACATCCCAGATTAGAGGATGGAGTAATGGCCTTGACTCAAGAGCCTCCCCTGCTGTCTGAGAAACTGTGTGAGATCCCAAACCCATATTTACAGTCCCACGGTCTCTCTGTCAGTGTTTGGGAGAAATGTCTTTATCTTCATTAACAGGAGGACTTGTGCATGTACTGTTTTGAATGGAGCCCACCACAGAAGGGTACAATGCAATGCAAAAACCATGCATCACTGTCCTGAATTCTCCATTCCAGTAGTCTGTTGTGATGAACCTATACCGTATCTGATTCAGAAACATAATTATCTGTATAATTATTTGCATGTAGTGTTAAGATATAAGATTCTTCCTCGATGGGGTAACTAGCTTGTGCTAGACTGAACCACAAGTAGAGTTTTTTATTTTTTTTATTTTTTTATGGAAGATACATACCCAAATTATTAAGTGTCTGATTACTAATTCTTAATTATTGGTTTGTTTGATTATAATAAAAACAATAATTATACTGCAGCAGTAAATATTAATGTTATTAATAACAAATAGCATAAAATGTTCGTTTTTTTAATAATCTAGAATAGTCTTTCTGTTGTGCTACTTAATATTTGTGATGCATTTGTTTTAGGATGAATAGTAAGTTCAAAATAACATCTTTTTTTTAAACAGTATTTTTTGTAATTTTACTGTCACTTTAATCAGTTGAATGGGTCCTTTTTGAATAAAAGTAATAATTACTTTAAAAAAGAATAATAATAATTGACCCCAAACTTTTGAACAATAGTTTAAATTAAATAAGCAATAATAGATTGAGAAATAAAGTGCAAGTGTAAATATCTGTATAAAATACTCCTCAAACCAAACATTGGCTTATCTGTAATGTACACCCCCTGTGGATTTCCCCTTGGAGTCCTGGGAACAGGATTTTTTGTTATTGCTCAGGTTGCTGTAAGTGGTTTTTGCTTGTGCTTGCATCCAAAAGTCCTCTTAAATGAAATCTGAAGTCAAGCTCCTCACTGAGCGAGAGACATACTGAGTTTGTTGTCATTTTCTGAGTACAGCTCTGGTGGAGTTTAAAGAGAACACCAGTGCAATATGATTATTATTCTGGCATTACCTTGGTAAACATTTGACCCCGTGAATGTTTTTCCCCTCACCCGCAAACCACACGAGCCACTCGGCCTTAACTGTTTAACTGATAGAGGTTAAAGGTCATCCCTTTGTTAACTCCACGGGAAAAGTGCAGGACATCAGAAGAAGGTCCTTTCTGGCTCATTCGGTTTAAAAGAGTTCTACCCTAAAAACATGTTTTCTTATCCCATGGACCTTGAAGTCATGAAACACAGCAGTGTCTGTGGAAAAGGAATGTAGTGAAATGTGTAATTCTTACTGTTATTACTGAATGGTGCCTGGAAGAAAAAGCATTTTAGTGTGTTTCTGTTAAACTATATGACAACTGTGAGCAAAATGAATTTGTCATAATGAAGGGCAATTTCAGTGAAAAAGTGAAAGCCAAAACATGTTTCGAAACGGTCACAGCATTTAAAATGTATACTTTGTTTTTCAACCTGCAGTCTTGATTTAAAAAAAAAAATGATGTGGTTATGAGAGTGTGTGAAATGGGTGGGAAAGATATGGAAGGTAATAGTGTTTAATTAAAGGACTGCAGCTTCACCTCATCAATCAATGCCTGGATGATTCACTTTTCCCTCTACTTCACCTGTTTTCCCCATCATTAACACTTTATGCTACTGCGAGAAGATACAGACCCTTTTATGCAACCCAGCTTAAAACATGAACGATGTAAAAGATTTTTCATAGATGTGCTTGCCAGTTATAAATATTTGTCATTAAATCAGTGTAGCTAGCCAAAACATTTGACGGTGAGCTTGTGTGTTATAATGATCATGTGTGTTTGACTGGGCCATTCAGACACAGGCATTACTTGTGGTCTGCTGCCGCTTTGTTCTGTCTGCTCCCAGCATTCATCTGCCCTCAGGCCATCTTTGACTGGGGCTCAGTTAATCCACGAGCCCTGGACTGGAATCTGCTGATTCCCTCTTGTGATCAATCGTTGCACTGCTTAATATTCTCCACAGGGTGGCCCTGTTCTTCTCCCTATCTTGCCACTGATCTTTCCACCCACTTTGACTGTAGATCGAAAATCTGCCCTCTAGTGTCTAGACATACAACAACATTTGTCAACACCAGCATGGAAATCTATTACCAAAAATGCTTGGAAACAATCCTCAGAACTGACTTTACACAGACTTTAAGTTTGCATGTCCTTGTGTGATGTGATATGCTTTAGTATCTCAAAAACTAATTTAAACAGTATACACTTTTCCACAAACATTCATATACATTTTAACCTAAAATCTTAAGTGGAGTTGACACATAACATCAATTTTTGAATTTTGAATTTGAATTTTGCTTGTTTTTCATTAGCATAATGATGCTGAGTTAAGCTGGTCAGAATGTGTTTTTCTGCGGGGGATGAGATGCTCTGCCAAAAGATGAATCTTTTTATTTGTCAGTGATTTTGTTGTGTTTCTATTGTGATTCAAGAATGCCTTGATCTTAAATATCCCTTTATATTACAAAATCTGTCCAGTTCTGTTATAATAGTATGTTATATCACTGTTTGTGTGTTTAACAGAATTCAGTGTGTGTGTTCAGCTTGGTGCTTATATTTTTTTGTTGTTGTTGTTGTTGTTGTTTTCACACTTTGGGTGTTTTTAATGTAGTTTTTAATATGCATGCAGTGTTTTGTTCCTGTAGTAATGACCAGTCCTGTGGGCCAGTTTAATACTTTGTGATGTCAGTCATTGTTTTGATGTAGTGAAAAGTTTTTGACAATGCAGTATATGACTGTGTAGACCTTAAGAACAATTACAAGCCAGGAAATTTAACTTCCCTTCAGTATGTCTGTTTAGACTTTGAGATTCTCGAGACCAGCTATAAAACATTTTGCATGTGTGTTTGACTAACAGGACCAATGTTCCAGGTCATTTTTTAAAATTATTTGTATTATTGCAAATTGTACACAACGAGACAAGGAATCTCTAACAACATAAGGCACATCATGTACCGATGCATGTGTACACATGCACATATTTTGTGTTGCTTTCGCTAGTGTAGTAGTGTAATGAAGTGCACCATTTCAGAATTACTTAAAATCTTCTATATTAATATATTTTACAATCTAAAATCTGACAAATACATTCACATGTTTCCAGGCAGTTCGGTAATGTGATAATCAGTAAAAAAAGACTCCATGTAGATGTTAATTATGATGATTAAAATCAGTTCTAACAAGCATTATGAATAGGAGTTAATTCTGTCTAATTAAAAATACTTAATAATACCAATATTTGTTTTATACTAATTGAAGTCAGTATCAATTTTAGTTTCATTTGCCATCATGGCATTGTCCCTTTATGTGCAGCAGTTTTCTATGAAATAAGCATTCAAGTCCAGCTCGTGTCTACTGGAGGTCTTGTTTTAAGGCGTAGTGGTTATTTCAGAAAGCAAATAGCGTCATCTAGTGTTTGTATCAAAAATACCTGTAGGCCTTTTATAGCACAAAAAGAAAGCAACTTAAATCTATTGTGATTGTACAGTCAGTTTATTTGCTGTGATTTAATAATCATTTATTCTGACTCAGCAGTGCTTATCACACCATTGACAGTTTGTCAATTAACAAATTAATTTTGTTAAACAAATTAACAAATTTACTATTCATTTTTATTTTAATTGTGCATCCAGTATTTTCTTACCTCTTACATTGATTATTACTTTTGAAAAATGTTTGCGTATAGTAGATTTCACAGTAGATTTGATTTACTGTAACACTACTGCCTGATGCTAAATCTTTTCTAAACCTGGGAGTATGATGACAGTCAGAGAAATGTCCTTTTTTCATGACAGATGTATTCACACATATTCTGTTTTTAGTGAAATAGTATGTTCATATGCAGTAGACTGTAGACATAATTGTTATGTTCATAAGGACTGTCAGGATTGATGACTTCACTGGTCACCTGATGATGATGAGTGGTGAAACTTCATTGAAGTGAACTATAAAGATGCTCTTGTAAAATAGACTCAAGTCATTACATCGACTAAAGATGATTTTATGGTTAATGATAATTTTTTATGTGCATGCACGATCTGTCAAGAATTTTGTAAAGATTTGTTTAAGCTTTGAGCACCAAATCAGCATATTAGCATGATTTCTGAAGGATCATGTGACACTGAAGACTGGTGTTAAGACTGCTGAGAATTCAGTTTTGCCATCAGGAATAAAAAATTGTTTTTATGTTTTTAAATAGAAAGTAGTTTTGTTAAATTGCAGTAGTATTAAACATTATTATTGTTTTTTACTGTATTTCTGATTAACATGAAAAAAAAAAACAAATCCAAACTTTTTCCCCCTCCAAAATCTTTTCTGTGTGCTTATAAATAAGTTGTGTTTTGTGTTTTCAGGCATGTCATGGTTGTGAGACGGGACGGAAGTGTGACTGTAGTGGGGTGAAAGGACACAAGGTGAGTGTCTATCCACAAACAAACAGCCACATTTCAGAGAGATGTTCACTTCTCCAGAGAACAGGATATCTGTTGAAGTTCACTTCTCCCAACAAAATACGTTCATTTGTAACATCATCTAGCTCATATGAAACTTGAGTTGCACTTATGAGAGGAGTTTGAGGAATGATAACAGTAAACTTCTTTAAATAAGTATAACATAAATTGCTATACTTTAATATACATATGTCTGAATTGATGTTCCCTTATTCCCTCTACCATTTACAGTGCCTTTTAAACTGAACACGTTCACTCCCTTCAGATTGGAATAGCCTGTGAAATCCACTTTGTAGGGCACTTACAGTTGAAGGGAATGCTTCTGTAGCCTCATGTCTGTAGGCTAATATGAATATATTTAATCCATGCATGCATCAAATGAAGTGAACAGGAGCTCTACATAAGCCTGACTCTTTTCATTTTTACCTGTGCTACCAGAAGTGCTGCACTGGGTAATGTATCGCTGTATGCTTAGATGTTTGTGATTTTGAAATCCTGTGTGGAAAGCTAGTCTTATAGGATCTCCTGTGTACATCTCTAATGATAATGACTCTCTATGATGCTGTATCTTCTTTGGTCTCTTATGTTTTTCGTTAAATATTTTCCTAACTATAATGACAGGGTGAGCGAGGGTTTCCAGGTTTAACCGGCCAGCCAGGTGTTCCAGGATTCCCTGGACCAGAGGGACCGATTGGATTTCGTGGAGAGAAGGTCTGTGGTCAGCACATCTGTCCATTGTGATATTCATATATTCATATGTATAATAACAGATCAATCAGAATCTGTTATTGATCAGCTATACTGTTGCTTCTATTAAAACTGGACTTTGTGTCTCTCACAGGGTGATGATGGACCTACAGGGCCAAGGGGGCCTAAAGGGATAAGAGTGAGGGTTTCTCCATAACAGCTTCTGGCTAAAAATGGATCTACAGTTATCAACAAATGCTGACAGTTTCTGTGTTTTTGCAGGGACCTCCTGGATTACCAGGTTTCCCAGGAACACCAGGAATCCCAGTGAGTGAATCAATGAATGACCCACAACAGGAAACAAACCACACTAACTATTTTAGAGGACTTTTTTAAGCAGATTACATAATTATGGCTGCAAGAATTGATCTATAAATCCAAATTGAACATTGCTGACAATGACGTTCACTATCAATTAGTGTAATATGTGCACTTTGGCTAGGATCAGATATTCAAATTGTGCCTCTACGTTAGACACGATTTGCAGAAAACGTACAACAGTAATAGTAATATGATGTAATTTTGTCATTCTGCTGTCCTCTGTCTATCTCTTGCCTCTCACTGTAAATGGCAATAGTTATAAGCATGTATGTGCTGTTTTTGACTGACAGGGTATCCCAGGACAGGATGGCCCCGCAGGACCCAGAGGAGTTCCTGGCTGTAACGGAACCAAAGTATGAAACGCTCCAAACAAGAATCTTTTGAATCTTGAATTCAAACTTAAAAAAATAATAAACATAAACTTTTTTTATTTCTTTACAAGGGTGAAAGAGGATTCCCAGGAAGTCCAGGTTTTCCGGGTTTAGAGGGTCCATCAGTAAGTGTTGCTTTAAGCCACATTTCAAAGTTGTAAGCATACTCTCACATTTGAAATCTAATTCTCAAAATAATTTATACTTTCTTGTCTCCACAGGGTCCACCAGGTTCTATAGGACAAAAGGCAATTATTTCATTCCATAATACACATGCTGATGTTCTGCACTGTAGTGGCACACTTCCCTCAGTACATATTAGGATCTGTGTCAAATTATGTTTATAAATGCCTTCTCTTTTCTCCTGCAGGGGGAGCCTGGGGATATCATAGAGATTAATCGCATTTCAGAAAACGGAGTTCCTGGTTTTGATGGTTTACTTGGCTCCAGGGTGAGCATTTCCAGATCAATTAGCAACAGAACCAGATTTTCTGAAAAGTTACAGTAAAACTCATGTTCCCATGAATGTCTGAGGTCAAATCAAAGCATAATTCTGAGATTAAAGCATAATTCACTATGTACCCTTTTAATTGAGTATCATAATATGAATTATTTACCATATAAGTTGCTTTAAAGAAAAAGAAAAAAAAAGGTTTCTCATTATGACAACTTTATATCTCACAGTTACAAATTTATTTCTTGCGAATTTGCCTTCTGTACTGTGCCAGCAAGTTAACAGAAAACATATTTGCATTTCTTGAAGTTCAGTTCAATTTATTTATATAGCACATTTAAAAACAACCATGGTTGACCAGAGTGCTTAACAGTGTCTAGAAAAGAAAAATAGAGAGTCACACACAAATAAGATAAATACAGTAAAAACATCACAATGTCACAGCTCAGCTCGATATAAAAGCCAAGGAATACAAGTGTGTCTTAAGAAATTACTTAAAAATTCCAACAGTCTGAGCAGTTCTTATGTGGCACCACAAATTAGGTGCCACCACTGAAAAAGCTCGGTCACCTTTATTTTTTAACCTAGTTCCTGGAACATTGAGGAGCATCTGATTGGATGACCTCAATGCTTTAACGGGGGAATGGACATGTAAAAGCTCTGATAAATACGCAGGCGCCAACCCATTTAAAATCTTGAAAACAAACAATAAAATCTTGAAATCAATCCTGAAGCGGACAGGAAGCCAGTGTAGTAAAGCTAGGACAGGGGAAAGCCGAGTAGTAGTCTTGTCTAGATGTCCAGAGAACCTTTTCATGATATGCTAATTTTTTGAGATAGGAATTTTGGGTTTTCATGAGCTTTATGCCAAAATCATCAGTATTAAAACAATAAAAGACCTGAAATATTTCAGTTTGTGTGCAATGAATCTAAAATATATGAAAGTTACATTTTTATCCTTACATTATGGAAAATAATGAACTTTTATCACAATATGCAAATTTTTTGATAAGGACCTGTATGATTGAAACCATTTAAGGGCTATGCCCTTAATGCCGACACAGTGATCAAGTCTAGATAAAAGATTAGAGTGGTTGACCATGTCACAGGCCGCAGTCAAATCCAAAAGGACTAAAACAGCAGAGTTACCAGAGTCCAAAGTTAAAAGAAGATCATTAAAAACTCTTAAAAGAGCAGTTTCTGTACTGTGACGGGGCTTAAAACCAGACTGAAAATTTTCATGAATACTAAATTCATCATGTGTTATGAAGTGCCTATAAATATGCCATCATAACACTCTGGTTACAATATATAGGGTGAACCTGGAGTCCCGGGTCCTCCAGGTCCTGTAGGTCCTTCTGGCCCCCGTGGGTATGAGGTAAGATGCTGATTATAAATTCTTTGTTAATTTGTGCAGCTGTAAGCTTGTGTGATTCAGACTCCACCATATATATTTCAGATTAATCTGGCTCATACAGTTTTAGAATTGATTTAATTTGTTAATTCCACCATTTTTCAGGGTCGTCAAGGCCCTCCTGGTCCACCAGGGCCAAAGGTAAGTTTGAATGCCGCAATTAAACAGTGTCAGGTTTTATTTGTCTCACATTTTGTCAAAGTGCTAATGTGTCTCCTTACCTTGAAGGGAAACATGGGTTTGAACTTCCAAGGGCCCAAAGGAGAGAAGGTATGCACATTGCTCTGTGACAAAAACAGCATATTCACCAGGCTTATTAACAGTTGGGTTTTTAATGTGCATATTTTTGTGTGTGAAGGGTGACCGTGGATTAAAAGGACCTCCTGGGCCACCGGGGCAGGTTGGCGAAGTGTCAGGCATACCTGGTATAGAAATTCAACAAGGAGAAAAGGTATCATTTACTTGCTTCAAACCTTTTACAACCAGCCTTATTTTCTTTTAGAACTAGTCTTATTAATGTAACGTTTTTATTTATTTTTTACCTCACAGTCCAAATGCAGTTTTCAGCCATATTCGACTCACTTTTTTCTCATAAATAATGACAAATAGTAAAACTTTCTTGAGTTACATAACATGATAGCTTCTACATTATGCTTTTGTGAATGTATGTTTTCATGAATGTTTTTTTAATAGGGTGATCGCGGCCCATCTGGAGATCCTGGTTATCCAGGTCCCCCTGGTCCCCCTGTATGTATCTTTCTTTTTGCTTCCTTTTGCTCCATTCTTCATTCATTAAAAACACACTGGCATCTTGACCTCTCTCAGGAGTATAGTATTCATCTGATAGTATTCATCATCATTATATGTACATATAAATATGATGCGGATTATGTTTTTTTTTTTGTTCAGTTTGTAATTAATTATCATGTCTTTTGGCTGACAGGGTCCAGAAGGGGGCCAGAAAGGTGAGAAAGGAGAACCTGGGGAGCTTGGAAAGCGAGTGAGTTGAAGCCTGTTGGAACCCCAACTCAGTTATGTTTACTGCATTTTATGACATTTACGCTGTGATATATTTATTTTCATAAGGGAAAACCTGGCAAAGATGGTGAACAAGGCCTCCCTGGATATCCGGTAAGCTGTCTACAAGAGATGTTTGGTAATGTTTATCACAGGTGATATTCTTTATTACTTGTGACATCTCTTTTTTTAGGGTGATAAAGGAGATCCAGGTCCTCCTGGTCTGTCGGGGCGAGATGGTACAAGAGTACGTACTGAACGTTTCTTTCCTTAACAGTGTGAACGCAACATTAGATCCATAGTAAACCTTGTGTAATGATAATCATGAGTACAGAGGTGCAACTTTAAAGTAAATGAGCTGAGCATTCATAAAAAACAGCTCACTCAGATGTCATTTTGTTACTTGAAATGAATTTAAATAAAGATGTTGTAATTATTCCTTTACTTTCCATTTTTGTCTTGGGGATTTGCTAACCTATTGTGATTCAACATGGATATTGTCACAATGTAGCAGCGATTGTCACAGTATTTTTTTGTCCGCATCCTCTCTTGCCTCTGGTTTGAAATCATACATATATTCTTTTATTAATGCCTATAGGGTGAAAAAGGAGATCGGGGACCTCCTGGACCACCATCATACAGGGTAATGTTGAATATTTCACTCTTCTATTTAATATTTTATATTCTTCTAGAGTGTTCCTGTAGCTCAGTTGGTAGAGCACTGCGTTATCAAGCGCCAGGTTGGGGGTTCAATTCCCTGGCAACACATGATATGCAAAAATTGATAGCCTGAATGCACTGTAAGTTGCTTTGGATAAAAGCGTCTGCTAAATGCATAAATTTAATTTTACATTTTCTATTCGGTCATCAATACACAAGCCTGATATCATAGAATCTTTTCACCTCATAGAATGGGCCGTTCCCAGGTGGAATAGGACCAAAAGGAGACAGTGGTCAGCCAGGATATCCTGGCCCTAAAGGAGATAGAGGACTGTCAGGTATTTAAACACTACTCAAGGTCAAGCTTAAAATAAGTTGTGTAAAAAGATTAGTCCATAATTCATGCTTCTTATTATGTTCGTTCTTGCATAGTTCCCTGAATGGGATGCATGTATTATCAGATTAATAAGTCCTATGTAACGGTAATATTAAGTCCCTTTTTTAGTGATGCAATTACAAGGTTGTGTATTGTGGCCTGGTCAGACATTGAAGCAAGAAAGCAGAAATATAATGTATCTTCAGTTTATGCATAAGAATATGTTGTACAGTGTTATGTGTGTGAGTAGTCAATGCATATTTTTTTCCTTTGGTAGGTATTCAGGGGCCGCCTGGGCCACCGGGTGTTGCAGGTAAGTTAATATATATATATATATATATATATATATATATATATATATATATATATATATATATATATATATATTAGTTTGTAATGTATTTCACACAGCTTTTCATTTGAAGTTCAGTCATGCATAATTCATGTTAATTCATAATTGCAGTTAGTTGAATAAATCTGTCATTATAGGAACTGGAGGTCCAGGGCCTTCCGGTCCACCAGGTTTACCTGGAGAGAGAGGAGAAAAGGGTGATGAGGGACTTCCTGGAAACTCCCTTCCTGGACCACCTGGGAGAACAGGTCCACCAGGTCCCCAAGGAGTCTCAGGACCTCCGGGTCCTCCAGGAACAGTCAACGAAGTAGAATGTGTCCGTGGTCCAACTGGTCCTCCAGGCCTGCAGGGGGAGCAAGGATTTCAAGGAGAAAGAGGACAGAATGGTTTGCCATTTATTTCATATTTAAAAAAAAAAATACTTTTTTTTTTGGTTGGTTTAAGGAACTTTGTGTTTAATACTTTCTAACACCAACTTTATTAGGTCAAAAAGGAGAGACATGCGTCAATTGTTTCAGTAATGGAAACCCTGTCCCAGGACCCCAAGGGTTTCCAGGTCCTCCTGGAAATCCAGGTAAGATTAAAGTTATTTTGAATAGGGATGCACCGAAATTTCGGCCACCGAAAATTTTCGGCCGAAAATGGCCTTTTCGGTTTTCGGCCGATAGACTTTTATCACCGAAACAACACGGCCGAAATGTTGTGATGACGCAAACAGAAACCGCGACCTGCACGTGCACCTGCATAGCCCAGACCACGAGCTCCACGCAATTCACTTAACACCAGTGAGAACATTCTCTCTCTTCGTATTCCTTTATTCGCAGCACTAAAACGTCTCCTAACAAAGAGATTAAAGATGGACCACGAAGTAAAAACAGAGAAAAGTACAGTCTTATAGAGTCTGTTAGCACACGTCTCACTGAGATCTTTTCGGATCCTCTGCACTTCATCGCGAATGTGCTTGATCCGCGTTATAAAGAACATTGGGCAGCGCGCACGAGAAATAATCCAGGCCGCGCTGGATGCGGAGAACCCGCGTGGAGACGGAGAAGCGCCAAGCGCAGGAGACAGATCAGAGCACAGAAAAAAGACTGGTCTCTGCACCAGATGAGTGGCATGCACCATCGTTGTCTGATATGTTCAGTGGAATTCTGCAAGAAAGTGCCTCAAATAATAATAATACGTTGGCTATTTTGTTCTTAGGCTACTGTATATATATATATATATATATATACACACACACACAAACATATATACATACATAATATCAGATTGTAGCCATATTTATGCTAGAATTTCTGCTTTAATTTGATAAAAATGTTTATTTATGCCCTGGCCCTATTTAAATACACTCTCTCAAATATTTCTCAAATGTCAGGCAGATGACAAGCTCAACTGCTCAACAGCTAGATGGTTATCTGTCTGAAGTCCCCATCCCCAGAAGTGATAACAGTCTTGCCTACTGGAGAAGTAATGCACTTTCTAGTCCTACAGAGAAAATTTTCAAATGCACTTCACCTAAATGCACTTTGTTTTTATGAGAGAACTGTTCATTTTAAAACCTTTCTGCAGGCCAGTAGGCCTGTACATTATTATTAAATTTTCACATGAGTGGGATAAATTTTTAGTTTGAATTTTATTTTATACTGTGCATTGTTGCAATGTGCTCAATAAATATTTGCATCATTTATAATTATGTATTCTTAAGTTTTTTTTTTAATAAGTTATGTAATTGTAATTATCTTTGAAACTTTAATATTAATTTATGCAATTGCAATGTCTTAATTTTAGTAAACTTAGTACACGGTCATAGCAATAAATGCAATGGTACTAATAATTGGCATAATTTCTTTCGGTGTTTCGGTTTCGGTTTTCGGCCTTGGTTTTCTCTTTTTCGGTTTTCGGTTTCGGCCAAGAATTTTCATTTCGGTGCATCCCTAATTTTGAAATAAGTATCTTCACATGCGTGATCGTTATAAGGGGATTATAACATGCAGGTATTTATTTTTAATGTTGTTTTACCTAATAAAGGTGTACAGATCTCATAAACAAATTGTAAAGTACTGTTTTGCACACCAGTATTACAGTAAAAAAACAAAAAAACAATAGTATGGTCATGCACAGTATTTTTTTCAAATACCTTTGTATGCCATGTAAAATATAAACGCAAGTAGAGTCCTTTTTGTACATGTTCTTCAGGTCAAAAGAACAAAACTTTAATCTAACAATAAATGGCTTGTTTATATAAAGTACAGATGTTTCTCAAGCTGAACATCACACTTATTTTTATGTCAGGTGTACCTGGATCGCCTGGATCTAAAGGAGACAGGGGATTCCCGGGAGGGCCAGGGCTCATGGGCCCACCTGTGAGTGCATCCTAGTTTTTTCACACACGCTGGATGACTCACTTTTTGTTTAAAGTGATAGATGCTTTAGAGTAACTAAAGAATATAATTATTTAACACTTCTACACTTTAGGGATTACCCGGACCTCAGGGTCCCATTGGATATCCTGGAGAGAAGGGCGATGCCGGCGATAGCATCTCTGTTCTGGGTGTGAAAGGAGAAAAGGGAGACACAGGCTTTCCGGGTCCATCAGGTCTGCCGGGATTCGAGGGAAGACCTGGTCGTGATGGAGCTCCTGGTCCCCCAGGCCTCAGAGGACCACCTGTGAGTGTTTCTTCACTTTTCAGTAGAGCTACAACGTCCGTGTCTTTAGTACATTTAAGTACACTGATTTTTCTTACAGGGTTCGGCATTGGTGAAAGGTGCACAAGGTCCACCAGGTGAACCTGGCTTGCCAGGATCTTCAGGAGACAGGGGTCTGCCTGGTCCCCCAGGATTTGGTTCTCAGGGACCTCCTGGAGAGAAAGGTATCCAGGGTGTTTCAGGACGACCTGGGGGCCCTGGAGCACCAGGTAAACAGCAATACCTTTGTCTTGTTTTTATAAGTTAAAATTTATAAGACATAAATCACATATATGCTTTTTAGCACTAATCAAGATAATTAAGTGTAGTTACCCACTATGTGATGTCTAGAAATGCAGCTAACTGCTTTAACTTCTAGCTTGGCATGTTTCACTATGGCAGTGATCTTACTATAGACATCATATCATCTCAATGTTTGTCTGAATGGGTAGGTCAGAAAGGTGAACCTGGGTTATCAGTGCCAGATAAAGGTGAACGTGGACCCCCAGGACGTAATGGACAGCCAGGTCCACCTGGAATTCAAGGTAAAGAAAAAACGACTGACTATAGTTTGTCAGCAGTCATTTAGTGGTGTTCAATGCATATGGAGCAGATTTAACAGAAATTGGTTCCATATCTGTACAGGTGCTCCAGGCACACCAGGACAGCCTGGGTTCCCAGGCTTACCTGGATCTAAAGGAGATCCTGGTCTTCCTGGTATTGGTTTGCCAGGACCCCCTGGTTCTAAAGGTACAATGTTTTCCTGCTGTTGAAATGCTAATAGACTCACATAGATTATCAACTGCACTGTGTTTTACAATTCACAAAAAATTGTTTAGAAAATGAGCATTATTCATGCCCATGAATAAAAAGAAAAGTCAGATTTGGCCATACCTGCCATTTCATTTCCCTAGACACGTGTATTGTGCCATATATTATTATTTTTTTTACTTGGGTAGAGAGGGACAGTTTTGTCCATATGTCTAAAAGTGCTGTCCATATTCGTCAGGATTTCCTGGTGTTGCTGGTTCCCCTGGTGGCCCTGGGATTCCTGGACGACCAGGTTTGGATGGACTGCCTGGTCAGTCTGGATTACCTGGACCCAAAGTATGAAACATTTATTCTACACAATACAATATGATATTGTTATCTACAAATGATTTCAATTTCAGATAAATGCTGTTCTTTTTAAATATATTAATGAATCAGAGAATCCTGAAAAAAAAAGTAGTTAATTTTTTTTTTTAAAAAGCATACCTATGGTAATCAAATATAGTTTTGGATTGATTTATTGATTTATTTGACACCTTTTTTATCAGTTGATGACTGAATAATGAAAGATAAGTACAAGAAATTAAGCCGCTATGTGCATCTGTTGTCCTTTTTTGTGCTTGACTGTCATATCTGCATTGAATTATGGGTAATATTGTTTTTCCTGGTTGTATACGATAAATTAGAGTGGGGTATAAATGAGTGGACTGTATTAGCAATTAATTTAAACTAACTCATCAGCTTTAAACTTAAAGTGCTCAAATGAGTGTCTTTGTCCCCAAAGGGAGAGCCTGGTTTTGGTCTGCCTGGCCCTCCAGGTCCTTCAGGATTCCCAGGGAGTAAAGGTGTCCTCGGTACTAAAGGGGATCCTGGCTTCCCTGGAAACCCTGGTGCACCAGGTCGTTCGGGTCTTGATGGTGCCCCTGGACCTAAAGGTAGAGACAGAGATTAAATCGTAATATTGCATTAAAACTAATTTTTCTAAATTATTATTTACAAATATTAAACGAACAATCATTTTCATTTTGCACATAGGTGATCGTGGCTTTCCTGGTGGTCCTGGTCCTCGTGGCCCCCCGGGGAACCCTGCCTTTGGTCTTCAGGGCCCCCCTGGTCCTCCAGGAGCTCCTGGTTCTGTGGGGTCTTCTGGTATGCCTGCAGTTTTCCTCTTCCTTTGAACTTTTTGAGACCAGAAACAATCTGGGATTAAAGATATTTGTGTTATGTAATTTTTTTTAAGTTAACTAAAATATGCGTTCAATAAAGTATATCCCATAAACAATATAAAACACTGATGTTAGTACCGCTATTACGGTTCTTAATAAAAACAGAACTCTAGAGCTTCACTATATCACACTATTGTGTTCTTCTCTTCATCAGGATTCCCTGGCGTGAATGGAGAGAAAGGAGACCGGGGCCCTCCAGGTTTGAGTATTCCAGGGTTGCAAGGTGACAGAGGAAATCCAGGATTTCCTGGACCTCCTGGTCCAGCTGGTCCACCTGGGGGTCCAGGACTACCTGGTCAAGACGGCCTATCAGGACTGCCTGGTAATATGATGTTACCAATTGTAACCATATTTATTTAATATATACAATGTATGTCTTGTTTCTTTATGGACTTTCTCTACTAATCCTACTTCGTTATTAAAGGACCTAAGGGAGACATGGGTGGGATGGGTGCTCCAGGACCTGCAGGGACCCCTGGCAACTCTGGCAGACAAGGCTTTCCAGGACCAAAAGGTCTGATACCATTTTTTACCTTCTTTCCTGAAACAATTTTATAAAGTCCCTCATATAGTGAAATAATATTGCGCTCTGTGCCTCTGTAGGAGATGACGGTTTCCCAGGACGACCAGGAAACCCAGGTTTCCCAGGAACAAAGGGAGACAAAGGAGAACCAGGCATTCCTGGCCCACCTGGCTTAGAGACACGTGGACTTGAATATAAAGGACTAAAAGGAGAATCCGGAGCTCAAGGTTAGTCAAACATATTAGCTGCTACTTAGTTCACTCCATCATGGTCTTTTTGGTGATGATAAAATGTATACATGCTGTATATGGGGGGAAATGTGTTATTAATTATAAAGTCAACAGTTTATTTGCCATATTAGATCATTGGTTTTATATTGTTACTTTAAAGGAAGCCAAAGCAGAAACTCTGTCTCCTTCCAGATTTCAGTGTGCATGTACATCATGAATTGTATCACTGCTCGAGCATTTTATTAACCAATCTTAATTTATTACCTCCAACTAGTATGTAGTCAGAACTTTTCCTTCATTCCAAATAAATAGATTATTATCCACAAATAAATGTAGAGGTTTACATATTCACAAATAAATAGAATTAGATCCACAGTAGTCAGGAGTTTCACAAAAATTTTATTCACAAATAAATAGAATGGGATTTGCAAATAAAAAAAAAACATATTGACAAATATGTTTTTATGTCATAAACACAACTATGCCTGGCATGCATTAATTTTTTGAATGGCTTCCTGTACATTTGTAGATCGCTGCACACATGGATTTTGAAACATTTCAACCATCAAGGCGTGCAGACAAATCCACAAATAGGTGAAAATAGGTGGACTCTAAGCCAATCAGATAACAGCCACATTTGGCTGACCAATCGTAGTACATTCTCGCTGCAATTTGCTGATAATTATCTCCATGGCTGATATAAAGTCAAGATTTATGATATTATACAATTTAATTTAATGATAGTAAATAGATAGTGTAAGAATAACAGATGCTACTATTAAATTATATTCATATGTAAGCTTTAATCAAATAAATTACATTTACATAAAGTTTATTTCTGATTTACCAAAATTTGTGAAATAAATATCTACTTAAGATTATATGGTATTATTGTATTTACAAAAATAAAGAAATAAACGATTCACTCTGATAAGTAATCTGATAAATCTGTGTTCACTGTGTGTTATATTTTATCAAATAAAAGCCAGGCAATGGCCAAAAAAAAAGTCCCATTTATGACAATTAATGAACAAACAGAAAACCGCATTAGCCAATAATTAGTCAATAATTAATAAATTCCCATTGTCAGCTGGTGAATCAGCCTCAGCGACATATTGGTCAACCACTACTTTCTACATATTCACTTTCCCCTTACCTTTTCTTTGTGATCAGTAGATCAGTGAGACCATCTCTTATATAAAGAAAACTTGGGTCCCTCCACAACCTGTGTTTTCTTTTTTTTCCAAATTCAGAATTTAAAAAATGGATCCTTTTAATTTGGTCACCTCATGATCCTCTTTATTTGTTTCATAGGTTTGAGCGGACCACCAGGACCAAAGGGTATTCGTGGTATCCCTGGTGATAGTGGTGTCCCTGGGCAAGATGGTAGGCCAGGTCTACCAGGAGCTCCAGGTAAAGCAGAGAAGTACACATATTTAAATCTTCAATCAGCTAGTCACGTGTATGTGCATATGTACAAGTCAATTGGGTTTGGTTGACAAGTTTAATTGATTTTGTCTTCATGTTTAGGCCCCAAAGGTGATCCTGGTCTCTCAGGAACTCCAGGGTCTCCAGGGGCCCCAGGAGTTAAGGGTAGCATGGGGGAGATGGGATTACCAGGTCAGCTCAAAGACAAAACCATTGCCTATTGTTTCTGAGGCTTTGAAAGCTTGAAGCTAGACTGAGCCAGTTGTCTTGTTATAGGAACTCCTGGAGTGAAAGGAAACTCCGGCCAACCAGGCCGACCTGGCCAGCCTGGAAACCCAGGAGCACCAGGGTTCCTGGGACCCAAAGGTGATCCTGGCTCACCAGGATTTGGATTACCGGGAACTCCTGGGCCGAAGGTAAAAACATATTGTTTTCTGCTTGAACATTGAGAATATTTACTGTAATATTTAATTCTATTAAACTCCCAGGGTGAACCAGGCCCTCCAGGATATCCTGGAACCCCTGGCCTGAAGGGCCATCATGGCCCTCCAGGATCTTCAGGCTTTCCGGGTACCTCTGGACCAAAGGGTGATCCAGGACTCCCAGGATTCCAAGGTGCACCTGGCATTCCTGGTCCTAAAGGTTTGGATGGTGCTCCAGGCCCTGCTGGTCCTAGTGGAGCACCTGGTAGGCCAGGAGATCCTGGGCGAAATGGATTACCTGGCCTCGCTGGTGATAAAGGTCTTGCTGGTCGTGACGGTATTCCTGGACCTCCAGGACAAAAGGGTGAACCAGGTTAGTCTGAATCCAAAAGAAATCAAAAGTGCGTTGGATGTGCTCGATGTAGCATATCTATCTAGAATCATTTATTTTTTATTTTTTTTACCTAGGTGCTCCAGGCCTTGGTGGCCCAGGCCCACCCGGTTTCCCCGGTTCACGAGGTGAAGTACTGAATGATTTGTTCATTTATCTTCATTTTCACACCAGATTTTTCCAATTTTCATGGCAAATTTACACTAATTGACTGTTTTCCAGGGCCTAAAGGAGACCCTGGTTTTCCAGGACCTCCTGGTAGTTCTGGATATTCTGGTCAAAAGGGGGAGGCAGGATTACCTGGGTTGCGTGGTCCAGTTGGTCCTTTAGGACCACCGGGGCCTCCAGGCCTGCCTCTGCAGGGACCTAAAGGTATCCAAGGCCCACCTGGTTCCCCCGGAAGAGCTGGTAAGTTAAACATCTCATGCTTTTGGCCAGCTTTGCCCTCTGGATTTCACAATGTCAGCAGTCAAAATGATCATATCAAGGTGACATTCACATTTATTTTGATTTAGTTTTTAACAAAGAGTAGACTATCTTAATATAATATTTAAACAAATCTGTTAAAATAAGTATCCAAAGAATTGTTTTAAACAGAAATTCTGAATTGGCCGACAAAAACACAGTTTTCTCCTACACCCTCCAGAAACAAACAAATTGATGGAAAGGGATATCATTCGTGCTTTTGATGTAGAGGCTTGTAACTCTTATGGAAACTTATACAGTACCAGAGAAGAGAGTAATATTTGTCTGGTAATTGACACAACTTACTCACTGCTTAGTTTAAAAAGGACTGAATGCGTTAACAAAATGAATTTGTATCTAGTGGCAGCACTAATATTATTACGTCATGAATCTGTTTAGGTACAAGTACCCTTGGTTGGGAATCACTTCATCAGCACATGTGAAGCGGAGGGCAAACTGGCTTTGTTTTTGTTGGTTTGACTGATTTGCATGGAATATTGCACAAGCAATTATGATTATGCCATATCCATGTTACTGAGCACAAATATACTCACTCTCAGATGACAGAGCACAATGCACACTGTTTGCATTCCCTTCTGTTCTCATCACTGCCTTCCTTTATTGTGTGCCGGTTTGTCATGTGTTAGAGGGAAATAAAGGATGTGCATGCTTGAAGAGGTTCTGTGCAGCCTGTCTGCTTCCACTAAGGTTAGCTGTTCACCCGTCCATCCATTGTGTCTTCATTTCCACCCGTCCCTTCTTTTCAGCAGTAAAAGCTGTAGTGTTGTCCACAGGATGCTGTCTTTGTCCTTCACCAAATGAAATGAGGGGTCATCTGGCACTTTTGCATGGGAAATGTGCTGATTTGTAAGAAATGAAAGCCATTGCAGGACTATCCAAAATAGGCTCCACCTTGGAAAAAAGAACAAAAACATTCATGAATTCTGCTGCACTTCGTATAAAACAGATATAAAGCTTTTGAATTTGATGAAGAAGGAGACTATTTTGGCTAGTGTCTGTTGGGCTTGTTTTTATATGCATTATATGCATTTTCTGTTTTACATTACTTTTCTTGGGAATGGCTCTGCTCCTCCTGATGACATTGGATCTTTGCAGGTCCGGCAGGTCAGCTTCTTCATGTTATAGAGCTGATTTTTTATGCTACAATGTATAACTCTATATTAGAATGGGTAACACTTTATTTTAAGGTGTCCTTGTTACGCATTATATGTACTTTCTATTATAAAACCAATTAATTATGCATAATTACATGCAAGTAACCCTAATGCTAATCTGTTTCTTCAGTCATGTCCTCTGTAAAAACCATTGGAGGCAAAAAAAAAAACTGAATTTGAAACGTTTTGAAATTTAACACAATCTTTCCGTTCAATACATCACATTATTATGTTGCTGTGCTCTGTATTTAAAACTTTTACATTTCTTTCTTTGTTTCTCCTCTAATTGGACATTTGGGAACCCCTTGACCTTTGACCCCATTATAGGTCCTGCAGGTAGACAACTTGGTTTGATACTGACCTGTGTCAATGCTGTGCACGTCCATTTGTTTTTATTTATATATCATTTACCTCTGCATAAGAGGTTGAATGGGACTGGGATTCATGTTTCATTTTTGATGTTTAACTTTTCTTATCCCCATCCGATTATAGGAATATAGTTATGAGTGTTTAGTTGATCTCTCTTTGTGTCTGCACCTACTCCTTAAACAACCCAGAACCATTCAGCACACCACATACAACACTATACATGATAAACACGCACAGCAATGTTTGATAATGTTGACAGTGATTTCCTGATGTGAGATGAATCCTGTAAAACTTTTCTGTGAATGTGAAGGTCCTCCTGGCCCTGAGGGTCGTCGTGGACCTCCAGGTAGTGGAGGAGTAAAAGGTGAGAAGGGCATGCCTGGATTCCCTGGGACACCGGGTGGACCAGGACTGAAAGGAGAATACGGTTCCCCTGGCTTTCCAGTAAGCAATAAAAAAGTGATCCAAAGAGAAGGTTTAGTTAATATTGTTAGCAAATGGTTTCATACATTTTATATTTGTACAGTAGAAACATTTTTATTGTAGGCTGCATTTGTTTAATGAGGACAATATTTTGTTTTATTAATGGCCCTCTGGAATACTTGATTCTGATTGGTCAGTTCTAACATACTCTGGTCATTATCATTTCTTGATAATGCTAAACTATTTGCAACCAATTTCCTGCACAGTGATAGAATGCATGCTATCTGTGCTCTGTTTTTCTTACATTAGAAAATGATTTCAAATAATATATTATTATTCAGTTGGATAATGGTGTTTGTTATTTGTTTTTGACAAGGGTACTCCAGGAAATCCAGGACCTAGTGGCCCGAAAGGAGATCCCGGAACTCCAGGTTTTCCTGGATTCCCAGGTCGGTTATCCTTCTTTAAAAATGAAAGAGTCATTTACCAAAATATTCAAATGTCAGTAATTATTTATAATTACTGTCCCATTAGCTGTTATTTATTCCATGGAACACAAAGGAGAATTTTTTTTACATTCTAAAAATGGCATATGAAACAAAATCCATTTTTTCCATCACATGACTAAATGACTTTTTGATATATACCAACATAGAAAATAATAATTTTAAATTTGATTGTTTTTTAGTATATTGATCAAATAAACATTTGTGTTACACACAAAAAATAATAGCATACATGTCTGGAACAACATCAAAGTGTATCTATAATAAAATGTGTAAATGTTAATGCAGGTTGTGAAGCTTTATTTATGAAAGAGTCTTATCCACGTTAACCTCTGCATGTTATAGGATCTAAAGGAGAGCCTGGTCTTCCTGGAGCTAATGGCATCGCAGGAGAACGTGGTGACATTGGAACACCAGGTATGTCATTTTAAAACCCAGATATTTTATTTTCACATTTACAAATCCAATACAAAATACATCGCCTAATACTCCTCTCCCCTCTGTTGACCACAGGACCTCCTGGGGTCCCAGGTTATGCTCCAGAGCCTATTCGTTTGAAGGGGGAGCGTGGTCTACCTGGACCACCTGGTAACCCAGGCAGCAGAGGCCCATCAGGCCCCTTGGGATTACAGGGACTTCCAGGTTAGTGGATATATTTAGACTTTACAGTACAGTCAAGAAAGATACTATACCTGATACTTGATCTTTTTCCTCACGTCTGATGTCACTTCTGCCTTCAGGTTCACCTGGCAACCCCGGAGACCCAGGTCCAATGGGACCGCCAGGATTTACCGGCACACCAGGAAAGAAAGGAAATGCAGGACCAGCTGGACAACCAGGTACTGCTAAGGTCCAAGATGTGATGTTTTGTGGGTAGACATGTTGCACAAGGCCTTCCCAAATCCAAATCCAGCTTGGGTCCTTTTCCAGTATTTCCCACTGTCTTCTCCAATTTAAAGGCCTTTAAAGATTAGAGTAAAAAAATACAAATGTAAAGAGGTAATTCACCCAAAACTAATATCATTTACTCTCCCTCATGTTTATTCCAAACCCTTATTACAGATTCTGTTTAGGCTTTAATTCACATATAAACACACATACATAGAGCGCCATATGCTCGTCATGTGTGTCACACAGTTGAACAAACTTTACGGTTCTTGTGCATTACACACACTCAGTCTTATGTTTACCATGTTTGATATGCTTTATGAATGTGTAGATCATTGTTTAAATGTAAATAAAAGCCTGTGATCAAATCTCTTCACAAGACTTGGATTAAACTGATCGATTCATACCGATTCATTTTCCGTAGCCGAAATAAGGGATGAGTAACGATATCTGATATTGTTGCTGATATAAGGGTGAGTAAATGAGGACAGGATTTTCATTTTTGGGTGAACGTACCCTTTAAAGATCATCCTTACCATTGGTGGCTCCATTAGATTTTCGGAACAGGAAGCTTTATAAACTCCACTTCCATGTTTCAACCTCACAATGTGACGTGATTATTTACAGGTCCGCGTGGTTACCCCGGCCCTCCTGGTCCAGAAGGGATTCAGGGTCCTCCGGGTACCTCAGGATCATCGTCTGCTGCGCACGGTTTTCTGATCACACGCCACAGTCAAACCACAGACGTGCCAGTGTGTCCTGGTGATACAACACTCATCTATGATGGCTACTCTCTACTCTATGTGCAAGGCAATGAGAGAGCGCACGGACAGGACCTTGGTGAGGGGCCCCAAAACACACAGAGCACACGCACGTAACATTCAGTTTCTCATATCACATGTGTCCTGACAAATATGCTTTTAAACTTATATCAGGTACGGCTGGGAGTTGTCTGCGTCGTTTCAGCACAATGCCTTTCATGTTCTGCAACATCAACAATGTCTGCAACTTCGCTTCCCGCAATGACTACTCCTATTGGCTGTCCACACCACAATCCATGCCCATGAACATGGCACCTATCACTGGAGAGAGGATCAAACCTTTCATCAGTCGGTAAGAGACTGATGCTGATGAGTAGAAGTGGGATCTGCTGCTTGGCTTCTTTATCTTAAATCCATCGCATCACCTGAATCATTGTGTGTGTGTGTGTGTGTGTTTGTGTGTGTGTGCAGGTGCTCTGTGTGTGAAGCTCCAGCCATGGTGATCGCGATACACAGCCAGACCATTCGGGTGCCATCCTGCCCAGACTACTGGGACACACTCTGGATCGGTTACTCCTTCATGATGGTATGTACCATAAACACTCTGCGAGGAATTAGTTTAAACATTAGTTATATTAGTAAACTTTTGTCTGCCAAATCAAAGTCTAAACAATGTATAAGAAGCCTTTGTATCATGTGACAAGAAAAGGACCCTGTTTTGAAGGGTGCTTTTGGACTCCAAGGACCCCCCATTGTCCATAAAAATATTGTTGGCTTTCTCTGGTGCATCTACTGTAAAGACGTGACAGGCTTTTTTTTTTTTTCTTTTTTTTTTTTTTTATGGATACTAAGAGTGTTCAAACAGTAAAATAAGTAACTAAAATGATAAAGTTGTACATGCTAAATGTTCTTCAGGTTTCCAACTCTTTTTAACCAGTTTTTTTATTTATTTATTACATTTTCAAGTTGTCCACGATTTACTGGATAGGGATTAAAGATAAGCATTTAAACATTTAACGTATATTTTTTTCCAAATAAAACATTTTAGTTTACTAATAGTAGTAATAGAAATGCAATTCCTATGGTCTAGTAAGATTTTATTCATTTATATGACTTTTCCAGGTCTGGAAATCAAACTTTTCGAAAGTGGCCACGTCTTATATCCAGGTTTTTAAGACTCTGGGAGTCCTGGTTCTTTAAAGGAAAATCAGTTGTTGAGGAGGTTAATAAATATAAGAAATATCTTGATTTCGAGTTTGTTTTTGTTTCGTCCTGGTTATTTGACATCATCTTAGGTTCTCTAGTGAGTCCCGGCTTCCTGATTCAGAAGCACTGCTTTAAGACCATTGTGACAAAATGTTCAAACGGCTGAGTTTGCCGGGTACAGATGCAGTAACCCCGAGAAAACCTGAGATTGATAACAACTTCAACAAAAAAAAAGTGGGAAAAAAGGTTGAAAACGATAATGAAGTTGTGTACAACGTGTCTAATTAAGTAAGGAAAGCACATTCACACTTCACAACTCTTCACGTCGAAGTTGAAATTTTGTTGAAAAATAAAAACAGCATACAAATACAAAGATTGCGTAAATAAGAACTGGCATACTTTGAAAAGCTCTCAGACATCCTTGTTGGTTTTATCCTCGCACTGACTGCTGATCTTGCTCTGTAACAGCACACCAGCGCAGGTGCGGAGGGCTCGGGTCAGGCCCTTGCTTCTCCCGGCTCCTGTCTGGAGGAGTTCCGCTCGTCTCCGTTCATCGAGTGCCACGGTCGAGGCACCTGCAATTACTACACCAACTCGTACAGCTTCTGGCTGGCCACCGTAGACGTGAATGAAATGTTCAGGTCATTTTTCATTCCAAACACCAATCCTTGAAAATATCCTAAATCTTCAGAGTATTTTTCTAACAACTTTCTTTCTCTGGTCAAACAGAAAGCCGCAGTCAGAGACACTGAAGGCAGGAAACTTGGAGACCCGCGTGAGCCGCTGTATTGTGTGTATGAAGAGGACGTAACGTAGTGACTTTTTTGCAGTCTGTTGGTGTCGCTGTTGCTGAGGATCAGCTATCACTTGCTACGACTGCGGCCATCATGCTGATTCCCAGTGAAGTTCCACTGGTGCAGTATCTTCACATTTAACTCTATGGTGCTACTGTGCAACACAGCAAAAGAAACTGAACAAAAGAAATGAATTTATTAGTCCATTCCTTTTTTTTTTTTAAGAAGTACCTCAAAAGAAACATGCAGGTCCAGTAAGGCGCCATGGCATTTGTGGCACAATGTTTTTTTTCTCTAGAGATTCTTTTCATGTAATATTTTCCTAAAAGAATTTTAATGTTCATACACAAATGTTAGATTTTGGGGGAGAAGTGCTCTCCGGCTTTTTTTTTTTTTTCTAAGTGGAATTGTCTCCATGTTTCCAAATGGGCACTTTGAACATCAAAGAGACGGAATGCACTGAGGCGTTACATTAATGGGACTGCTTTTTTAAGGCTATCTTTTTTTTTCCCCAAACTCTATTTCTTCTTTAATGGTGGTACTAACACTGCTGTATCAGGACTTTTTTAGCAATGTGTCATTTATCTCCTTTTTTGTAAGTAATAAAATGTGTATATTGTGTAAAACACTTTTTTAGCGTAAAACAAAACCGATCTTTTTAATGAATTTCTGGGTTCTTTGTCAGTATGCTCGTTCCACATTCATTAACACTAACATTTGTACAAAGAACTTTTCTTTTAAATGAAACGGTGTTTTATAAATATATATAAATATATATATTAAAAAGAAAGTATATATCCAGAAACTTGATTTGGCTGTAGGAGGTTTTTTTTTTTTTTTTGGTCAGTGCGTTCTTCATAGCTCACATGCGTACATGTAATATTTTTTCAGATCTCGCATGAATGCAGATTTCATTGAAACAGTAAGGAGATTTCTGTGAAAACCCATCAGATGTATGGTTCTTATTTGTTATATAACTCCACAATGTGATGTATCACTGTTTCAGATCAGATGAACCACTGTCTGTCAGCAAATGTGAACATAAACTATATTATAGTATATATATATATATATATAGAGAGAGAGAAAGAGAGATATAGTTTTGTGTATGCATAGCTGTACACAGTACATAGATTAAATTTGCTGAGAGTGGTGGTTTATCTAATTTAAAACAGTGAATATCTTCACTGGTCTTCATGGGGCACAAAGAACGTGTATTTCAATATCATTTCCCAATTATATGTCTAGTATCCAGAAGTTGTCACGAACTTAAATGACTGAAATAAACGAAACAATAAACTTCCTCTGTGCAAGGTGAACTTTTTTAAGAGTGGGATTCTGGTTGGTTAGGACAGTCATAGTATATTATACTAATTACAACAGTGTTACATTTTCTTTGCAGTGAGTTTCCTTAGCTAAAGCATCAAATTTTGCTGCATGAACCAAAAATACAGTTTTATCATTGTGAACCACTAGAGGGACTGCAAGGCTGCACCAAACAGATGTCTTTACCATGACAGACATCTACAGTATGCATACAATATTTTAACATTTATTCCACAAGACAAAAAAACTGCTGAAATTATTAAAATAACCCTACTCAAAAGTTTGGGAACCCTTGGTTCTTAGTACTGTGTTCTGTTACCTGATGATCCTCGACTGTCTTTCTGTTTTGTGATGGTTGTGCATGAGTCCCTTGTTTGTTCTGAACAGTTAAACTGAGCAGCGTTCTTCAGAAAAATCTTTACGGTCCTGCAGATTCTTCAGTTTTCCAGCATCTTTGCATATTTGAACCCTTTCCAGCAGTGACTTTATGATTTTGAGATGCACCTTATCACACTGAGGACATTTGAGGCACTCAAACACAACTATTTAAAAAGATTCAAACATTCACTGATGCTCCAGAAGGAAACAAAATGCATTAAGAGCTTTAAGAATTTGAAGATCAAGGTAAATTGTACTTAATTTGTGTACCGGGAAACATACAAGTATCTTCTGTTGCTTACGAAGGGCAGAACTAAATGGAAAAAAATTATATTTCAACAAAATAAGACAAATTTGGCCATCTTCATTGTGTTCAAAAGTTTTCACCCCCCCCCCCCAGCTCTTAATACATCTTGTTTCCTTCTGGAGCATCAGTGAATGTTTGAATCTTTTTAAATAGTTGTGTTTGAGTCCCTCAAAAAAATGTCCTCAGTGTGATAAGGTGCATCTCAAAATCATAAAGTCACTGCTGGAAAGGGTTCAAATATGCAAAGATGCTGGAAAACTGAAGAATCTGCAGGACCGTAAAGATTTTTCTGAAGAACGCTGCTCAGTTTAACTGTTCAGAACAAACAAGGGACTCATGCACAATCATCACAAAACCGAGAGACAGTCTAGGATCATCAGGTAACAGAACACAGTACTAAGAACCAAGCGTTATTTACATTAGATGCATATGGAGTTGCACAATTGCACTTTGCAGATTTGCAGCTACTGTTCTGTGTAGTACTGGATTATGATACAATCACAACACGACAACATGATTAAGTGGATGTAAAATAAATCTGGTTTGTGTCTCCATTTGTATTTTTCCTGTTAGCGTATCACCCTCCTGCTCTTTCCGATTCTTAACAATGTGCTTGTTATCCAGGACTGATTGGTTAATGACTAAGCTTTGAGCTAAGGAGAGGTTATTAGATCCTAAACAGTCCATATAAGATCCAGTTGACAAACTGAGTGTTGATGTTTGGCAAGAGCTAAGCTCTCAGTAGGATCAGTGAGCAGACGACAGTGACCCCATTACCACTGGGATAATAGTCTTTGTTCAGGCCAGCAACAGAACCAAGGGGCAGCGACCAAGCCAAGCTCATTACAAAAATGTGTGGTCTTATTCCTAGAAAGAAGCAAAACAAAGGGTCAACACTTGTTTCTGATTGAATAAAACTTGGCCCGGGAGTTTATTGTTCACTACTCGTTCAGCCCTTTTTCTTTGTTTTTAACATTAATGGACAATAATAGATGGAAAGCAACTTTAATAGACAGATAATCATAAACGTGTATCCAAAATAAACAGTAGGCATGTAACACCTGCAATATTCATACCTTAATTCAGGCTGGAGATAACTGTACACAGTCTGTCTTTGGATTGAGTCTATGGAATGGTTTCAAGGAATGGGCCACATCAAATCTGTATTTCCAGGTAATTCGCCCCTTAGGGGTGTATCGGATGGCCTGCATGATTTAGGGAATAACCTTTTGCTTAATGAGCTTTAAAAAGGAATCCCTGCTCACGTCTGTTTTGAAACGGGAGCACCTAGTGGCAAATACTACATCCCTTGAGAGTTGGACTTTGGCGTAAACGTTCGCATGTTGCCACTGAGCTCATGATCCACATGCAGCCTAAGCCCTAATACAGCCTACATTTGTGCACATACTGCACAAGCTACTGAAATCAAATGATCTGCAGGGAGAAACCTCAGCTCCTAATCACACACAGACGCCTGTCAGAGGAGGATTCCCCTTCGCGGTGCAGCCAAGACTTCATTTCAGCAAAGGTTGTTAGAAGTGCTTTAGGAAACCGCTATCACTCTTCTAAAACTGATCTGTCGTTCAAATGAAGTAAAGGTGATCGGCTGTGGTCACTTTGATTAGCTCAGCATGAAAAAAGCTTTCCTGGAGCATTACAGTCAAGTTTTGTTTCAAAGGGGGAAATTCTTTTCTATACTCACTGTACATGTATATATATTAGTAAGAGAGTATATTTTATTTGTCCTGTTGTCAATATCATGTGGTTTAACCAGTGGGCAAATGATGACAAGAAAATTGATGTCAAGAAACAGGTCATATATGCAAATCAAACTGACGTCAATAATTTGACAACGTTGATTTGATGTAAATTGACTATTGGGCTACAAAGACATTAAACCAATTTCAGAGTAGGATTATCTTCCTCTTTTCACCCAATTACCACTGGAAGAAATTGCCGTCAGAACAGAATTTAAAATGATGTTATAGCATCTTGATCAAGTCTCGACTAATATGTGTCACTACCATTCACAACTCCTCTCCAGTGGCCCCATGGGATAGTAAAGTGTCCGTTGGATGCACCTTTCAGAATAATGACAGAAATACTAGGTCATCTGGGTACTATTACCTGCTGTTTTATGAAATTCTGTCATCTCTGACACATTACTCACATACTACTGTATCTAGTTAGGAATATTTGGATGCAGCCAAGGTGTTTTTTTTTCTTCAATGAATCAGTGTTTTTGAATGAACTGAGTCAATAATTCAATGACTCACAAAGACAATCACTTCTCAACACTCATCTATAAGTCTGCCTGGGCCCTGAAACAGAAGACATTTCCCTTTCTTTGTATTCAGCCTTCAGCAAAGGATCTCGCACGACAACATTCGGTTCAACTTTGACATTTGGACCTGACATTTCACATTAAATGATAACAATGTGTGCTGCTGCAAATGAAGGGCCAAGGTGTCTGACAGTGCATGATAGATTGATTCTGTACATTAGCAAGCAGTGCCAAAAAGCTTACATTTAAATACTGAAAATCCAATTAAGGGCATCATTGAGGAACAACAACAAAACATGGTCACTATAGATGGATAATGTCACTCCCTAGACATTATTATACGTTTGGAGGCCCTTAAAGAGATAATAGTTTCCCAGTTTAAGTTTCTTACTACATGCTCACTGGCAAATAAGATTTGAGTTTCTGGGAATAAAGTCGACCCCCCTGAAAAGTTCACTTGCAACGGTCAGTTATCTTAAGCTTCTTACTGACAATGCTTACTGGCATGAGCATGCGGGGGGAGGGCGGGGGGGTCGGGGTGTTATGGTGTGCATCCATACATGTGTATGCTTGTCTTCTTTTATCAGATGCAGACTAAAGTCCATGAAGTTAAGCTGAAGTTCAGAAAATTGAGAATTTTCTTTAATCTTCATGCAACAGTCACCGTTTTTACAATGGACTTTTCTCTTTTAATAGACATTGTCCTACAGCTTATTTGTCAGTTTTCCTAAACTGTTCCTAAATTGACTTGATTTTGTTTTTAATATACGCATGCTATGGTTTCTCTGCCTGCTGGAAATCTCACAATATTGAATGTTGCAAATCAGAAGTAACAGTCCAGTGCCCAGTTGAGATGGTCAACACACTCTTTGGTGTTTATTGTATATTGTATACACTATCGACATGTTCTTCCATTATACGATCTGTGTTTGTGGTCTCTCCAGAGGGCCGGAAACCACTGGACGGCCTCAGCAAGCTTCCAAGGGGGCTACAGGTTGAAAACAAATGTATATATGATGTGTGTGTGTGTGTGTGTATATATATATATATATATATATATATATATATATATACAAATACTGAAAACGAAAACTATCAAGATTTCAACTGAGATCTATATTTCTTGCATATCCTCACTAATCATTGTTTTTATTGAAGAACATACAGAATTAGAATCTCAAATATCCTATTTTTTATTATTTTTTTAAACCAATTCTCTATTATTTATAGTAGAGGAAGAAGAGGGGATATTTCAAATTTTGCGTTGGACGATAGGGGCCTTTGAATTTGATATTATTGTCATCTTCTTATAGTCAGTCAATAAAACAATGGCAAAGTCTCCATTAATAATGCTGCCAAATGTCCATGTCATGTTTACACTGAAGTTGTAATGAGAAAGAAGGGTCACTGGATGTTACTGCTCTGAATCTGTTTTCTGAAGCAAACATCAAAGTTCAGCAAAGGCGGACATAAAAAGTAGTCAGTAGGCTTTTATTCAGAAACTTAGGGAATGAAAACAAACGACACTGGAACATATTACAGGAACTTTTTTTTATTGCAATAGCTCTATTGAAAGCAAACAAAAAAAGATAAATAAAAACACTAAGCAATGCTCAAATGATTTGCCTGCTATCACTCGCTTTTTCCCACCAGAGGAAAAAGGAAATGCCAATCAATTGCAGGGGGGGGGGGGGGGGGGGGGGGCATCAGTATGTACACATAAAAAGTTTTTCCTTTTTTTCTTTTTTCTCAGACTTGATCTGAAAAACTGAACTCCACACCTGAACTTTGCTGTATGTCAGGCTCGGACTTCAAAAACAATGGTGAACAGAACACAAGCGTATCAAAACATACTGAGGTGACAAAAACTGGCAAGAGGATACTTTGATTCTAAAATGATGCCAAATAAACAAACTGCTTTTCAAAAACATTCCCAAAAAAATTATAATAATTATCATCTGAGCTATTACAAAAAAGAAAGAAAAACATATTACTGCTGTACCACTGCACATCTGTACTAAGTAATCATTTGAATCAAGTACCAAATAAAATCTAACATCATAAAGATGGCAATTTAATGAATAATGGCAAAAAGTCTGATCGTATACATTAGCAAAAGGCTGGTATCAAATACATTTATGTGGAGTTAACCATTTGGCTGATTTAAAGCTTTTATGTATGACGAGAATTTGTGTGTTTTTCTTAGAGGTCAGTCTCACAGTTACAAGTAACGTTTAACATTAGCCCAAAAAAATATTCTCTATCCTTTTTTATATCACACTGAGGCAATTTGGGTCTTCGATAGTTTTGAACATTGAATAAACCCTTTTCACAGAACCACAGCAGGGCTGTAATGGCCAATCTGTGCTAGTTAAGACTTGCTTTGGTAATTCCAGGAGGAATGGATCCTGTTACCAGACAACAAAGTTCACTCTCGTACCAATGACAGAATAACAATGAAGACTCTACCATACAGTGTTTGGCATTTTCACATTTGCTTTTGTCTCTTAAAACAATGCGCAGTATAAGGGAAATATAAAAGTGAAGGCCGTTTATGTAACCAAGACAAATGAACCTAAAGCTGCAGATTGAGTTGTGTGCATATCACTCCTTTGGGGAGAAGGAAAATATATAAATACTCTACAGAACAAATGCAGAAAACCTTTAGGACCATGAACATCCACTTCCTGAAAAGCCTGATCAAAACAGGACATACTGCAATACTGAGAGTCATAAGAGAGTCATGGAACAAAAGAGCAGCTGATTGATAATACTTACATATTAAATAGAATTAATTCTGAATAGAATATTAATGAAATGTTGTGACTTATGTTGTTCATTGAAGGAGACTTCAATCTTGCCAACAGCATGCATAATGATTTCTAAAGAGAGATTTGGGCTTATGTACCTTTGTATTTTGTGCTGTTTGTTCCCACCGAGTTGTAGAAGATCTCCACTTAAGAGTTTATTTATTGTGGGTACCAAAACATAACTGGAAAACTAATTTATATCTATTTAGATGAAATAAATCACTGACTATGTGCTCATACTAGTGGCATTTTAGCAACTGCGGCAGATTTCATCAGGGAGTCCCAGAATAGACCCTTCCTCTTTCCCCGTGCCCCCTCTCCTTCCACCCCCTCTCTCTACAGCTCTCTTGGCAAAGCGAAGGAGAGGCTGGTCAAAAATTAGTATGGGAAGAAATACGAAAAGCCTATGTTTGGGCTGCGCCACATGCCAAGAAGGCACCGTGAGAAACACCTGGGGCCCTGCACAGGGTAAAGCAGACCGAAACATCATTACTAGCCTGACACTCACAGATACTGTAGAACAGTGTTGATAGTACAAAGAAGGAGGTTTCTACAGTCCAAATTTAAAGATGTGCGTGGAACATTAAGTGAGGACCTAACAGAGACAGACATTCGTAAAAAAGACAGTACCGCTGTTCAGTCACATCCCGTCTGCAGTCTGTACTGTACCAATAAATGCTCACTCTGTTAAGAAAATGGTAAACATAAACACTAAAGTATGCTATTGCACCTGAAATCTTTATGGGAAATAAATATGATTTTTACATACGTTTTAATGCTTGTAAACAGCATATACCTGCCCAAACCTTTTGGATTATTGGGGTCATCATAAGATGAACCTCCCTTTTTATGCTGCTAATAAAATCACAATAAAGCACTGAACTCATACAAGACAGAAGTTATGGATCCACTCTGGAGACAGCATATGAAAAAAAAAAAAATCATAAAAGTCCATTAAAACAAAACTCAGGATCCTTTTGTTGTGCCACAGGGTTGTGTGCTAGGGCTCTCGTGTTTTTCAGCATCTCTGCAGGAATTTGATGGGACAGTCCTTAGTCTGTAGTGAGAAAGAGAGAGAGATAGGATTAACCCATTACCAGGTGAAGGCAAGATAACATCACGCCCATTCAATTAATCTCATCACTCACTGTATTGATTCAGTCACATGCCATATACAGAGGTTATAAAACGTTGGCTCACCCAAAAATAAAAATTGTGAAAATCACTTACTGATTTACGTGTCATTCCAAACCCATAACACATTTGCTCATTTTGGAAACACAAATGAAAATAGTATTAATGAAACCTGAGAGATTTCACTAAAAGTTCATCCAGAATTGGGGATTTCTCTTGCACATCAAGGAAGTGCGTATAAGTTTCCATTGATCAGTGCACAATGTAAGCACATCAATTATGGTCAATGTTTATGCGTGAATAGGATCCTAAATTAAATCTGTTCATCATATAAAGTAATTGTGTCTTTTTAGAAGACTCGGATTAAACTGCTCAATGCATATGGATTTCTTTCATGAAGTTCGGGTAGAATAGACTTCAAATGCAAAAATGTATATCTTCCTTTAGTGGTCAAAGATGAATGAACATCTTATAGGTTTGTTTGTTTGTGAGTAAATTATGACACTGCATTTTATTTTTTTAAACAAAATTCTGTATTAAAGGAATTCAGCAGGACCATCATGACAATCTTTACATACATCCTCAACCAAATCTTACCATGCTACCTGTCCTGTCTAAGGATAACCTGACGTGCTCTTCACCTGCCGTTACCTTCTCAATCCACTTTCAGCTCTGGCAGGCAGTGGGGTTGTACGGTGGCCTGCTTTGACCCTGGTGCACAGAAGCAGTGCCTTTGATAAAAGGCTTTGTCTGACCTAACAATGCCACCACTTTCAGAGCTGTCCGCACAGCGGCGTCTGGAGCGGCAGGAATGCTGCTAGTTCATTGTTCAACTGAAGGGCAGGTCCGATAGGGGAACCAAAGGTCCCAGAGTTCCTCCCAGCCTTGGTGTCATCATTACCCCACAGTGACAAACACACCCTCAGTTTGCCCAGAGAGATGCCATTAACAACCCCATGTTCTTGAGTCAGCACAGGTGTCGCCTTCATTTTTTTTTTTTGGCTCAATGCAGAAAAGAAGTTGCCATCTCTCCTCTTGCTCACATATAAAGCAACCCAAGATCAAGGTAACCAGTTCCAGAAGTCTGACAATGTCCAGTTTAGATTGGCCAGAGGTTACATATTGACCACCTTCATAGAATCTAAAATCTGATCCAGCCCAGGGCACACCCAAAAGTTCTGTCTGCTGGCCAGTTCTGGATTTTACTTGCCTTGCCAACATTTGTACTGGCCTGACCACGAAAGAATGCTAAACAAATTTTAATATCAGTGTATTTTAATATTTGCTGATCTATATACTATTTAAAAGTTTGGGGTGGTAAGATGTTAAATGTTTTGAAAAAGTCTCTTAGATCCATCAAAGCTGCATTTATTTGATCAAAATGTTTTTTTTAAATAATATTATTCCTGTGATTTTCAGCAGTCATTACTCCAGTATTCAGTGATTCAAAGTCACGTGATCATTCAGAAATCATTCTAATTTGCTGATTTGGTGCTCTTTTTTTTCAGGATTCTTTAATGAAAGTCTATATGTATTATTTTATTATTATTATTATTTTTATTATCATTAAATGTTGTCCTTACACAATGATCGGATTGTGGTTTTCAAAACATCCTTACTGGTACTTAACTCAAGACTAACACTATGTCAGACAACCAGATAAATTCTATAAGGGAGTGAGAAAAGTGGTACTCAAAGAAAATAAATAAATAAATAATCTCTCCAACTGAACACAGAAAGCCGACATTTAGTTAGTCTTACTCCTGTGCACATACAAGCAAACAAAAGTGACCATTTTTAGTCTGAGCATATCCAGTTTGGGTCAGTGATGTGTTTTATATATTAACCATCTTCATGGAATCAGAGAGATCCGATCCAGCCATCCTCTGCCCTAAAAAGTGCATGGCAGCACAAGACCATCTGCGTCACAGCATGGACACCAAACTCCATGTGCGTCACGATACACACCACTCACACATCACAAGCATGTCATAGTGCCATGCCACAGTAGGCCGCCGCTATAAGTGGGACAATGACCAAACAACTGCTGCCTCGCTTTCATTCCCGGCCTATTTTAGGAGCTGTTCTGCCAGCCCACGATAGTGGGATTGCCCATGACCCTGCGAGTCTCTTCTTTCACACTTGGTAGATGAACTTTTGACGGGTGGCACCAGCTGGTACAGACGTCATTGGTCCTGTAGAACGAGAGATGATTTGGGTGAAGTCGTGGCCTAGTGGTTAGAGAGTTTGACTCCTAACCCTTGGCTTGTGGGTTCGAGTCTCGGGCCGGCAATACCACAACTTAGGTGCCCACTTAGGTGCCCTTGAGCAAGGACCCGAATCTTAAATTTTTTCATCAAGCAAGTGCCAGAAATGCTAAATAAGTTCACATAAGGCTATAGCAAATGTTGCATATTCTGGAAGAAACACAGAGTGCTTAACAGACTTTTAAAAAGTCTGCACTTAAGACTGATTTGGACCGATTTAAATAGGCATCTAAAATAGCAGTCCCAAATAATTCTGTATTGTCCCCTTTCCATATTTTACTGCTATATCTTTCTAACTTATCCTCTTTTTCTCTACATGATACCAAATGTCACATCCACAGGTGGAGCAGCTCATCATTACTAATTAGGGATGTGCCGAGCTGTCACTCAGTAATGGTATCGGCTCTGATACTGCCTTTAGCAGGGTATCAGCCAGACAAGACTATCCAAATACAATATTGTGCATATACTATTTTGTGTTATTGTTGAGCCCCACAAAAGGCACAAAACATTATAAAGCACCAGTAAGTTTTCGTGCATTACATTCCAAGTTTTCTGAAGCTGTTCCATAGTTTAATGTGAGGCACAGATTAGTGTTCATTTTTAATTTAGTCATTTAAATTAGTCTTAGTACTGGTGTCATATGTATTAGTTACTATTAGTTATTATCATATTTAAACAACCTTGTCCTGTTTTATGTCATGTCAAGTTTTAGTCGACTAAATGTTTTGAGCATTTTATTTTAGTTAATGAAAACATTGTCACATTTTCGTCATGCTGATAAAACTGAAAAAAAAAATGCAAAAAGACTGTTGTCAATTGTGAAATTTATTTTTACATTACTCGTACAAGTGGTTTATTTGACCTCATGTAGTGTACTGATTTATTTATAGGACATTTAATATATAAATTAAAGACATCGATATGCACTCTGTCTACATTCTGCAAAAAAAAAAAAAAAAAAAAGTAACAGTAAAATTCCTAACAGTAACTCCAAAAATTCCAAAGCAGTTGAGTAAGTGCATTTATCCAGCAACAACAATCACTAACAAAATAGTTGAGATCTCATAACAGAACACAGACTGGCTGAATGACACTTATGCTGAACACATTCTATTTCTCAGGAACCAGCTTTCATTCTGGAGTGCACAGGAAAATAGCGTCTTGTTTAGAAATACCTGAGAACAACGCATATCTGAGGAAGACTCGGTCATGGGATTTTTGTGAGGTAAACATGGTTTCTTTTTGTTTGAATTCATTTATATCACATCTGTATCTCCCACCGGAGCTGTGGATCTGATGTCTCACAGTACGTCTGAATAAGACTTTGCTGTGTTATTGTATGTATTGCATGTATATGGTGTCACATTAGAACGTGAATGACAATTAGTAATTTTACTGTCTGTCAGGTGCTGGCTTCAAATCTGAGTGGCTTGTCTTAAAGAGGAAGCATAAATAAACTCTTGAAATCTGGCAAACGCAAATATGAAAGCTGTTTTAGCTTAAAGTATTCCCAGTGTAAGTCGCATTTTTAATTAATTAAATTAATACATTTAATTTACTAGTCATATTTTAATTACAATTATTATTCGTAAAAAATACAATTAGAGTTCTCTAATTTAAATCTGACCGGAACCAATTATAATTAGTGAGCTCTACATACTCATTTTTACTAGTCAAATGTCTCCATTGACTTTCATTCATTTTTAATTACAGAGTTCTACAAATGGAATTTTTACTAGAAGGTATTACAGTTAGAGAGCTCTCTAATTCAATTGTTACTAGTAAGAATTGCATTAAAAAAGCGCTCTAATTGTAATTCCTACAAGTTAGAACGTAATTATAGAGCTCTCTAATTCAATTGTGACTAGTACAAATTGTATTAAAGAGCTCTCTAATTGTAATTCTTACTAAGAATTTAATTGTAGAGCTAACTGAATTATTACTAGTAAGAATGTAGTTGAGAGCTAATTAAATTAGGGAACTCTATAATTAAATCCTTGCTAAATTTGACCTGAATTAGAGAGCTCTCGAATCATAATTGTTACTAGTAAGAACTGAATTAGGAAACTCTAATTCCATTCTTACTAGTAAGAATGCAGTTGCAGAGCTCTCTAGTTGTAATTGTAACTAGTAAAATAGATTTAGAGAGCTCTCTTATTGGCATCGTTACTAAAAGTGCTATTATGATGAGAATATTTTAAGCTGGTAATTTGGTATAGATTTTTTTTTCATACATTAAAGTACTGCTTTTAACATTGATTATACTCAGGGTTGCACATAAGTGGTCCACAGGTTCGCATGCGTGACCAAAATAAAAATGCGTTATATAAATATGTTCTGACAGCGCATTTGCCTAGCAACATGGTTGACAGCTGTTAATACATGGTTACCATTTTAGATCACAAACTGTACTATATACATTTTATTTTCAACCTGAAAGCATAAATCTAGGCTATGCCATGCTGTTTTCAAAGCACAATGCAAAACTATGACATTCATCCACTGACGCTCTAATCAGCAGCAGCGCTAAATCCGGAAACGTGTATACTTGCCAGAAACCCGACAAAATAAAAGCATGCTTTTTAAGTTTGAATGTGTTGAAAATGCTTTAATTTATTTATTTTTAGGCTATTCTATCCAAAGCGACTTAAAATTGGGGATTACATAAAGCGATTATTCTTAAAGAGGCAAACAAAGAAATTGGTAGTAAATATTAGCATTTTATTTTTAAGTTTACTATAAAATACATGTATTTTTATTTAATACTAGGACTGCCTTTTTATTTTTAATAACACTATCACACACTATTATTTAGTTTATTTACTAGTGCAATAAAGTGCAATAATATTATACCTATTATTAATTCATTTTTTTATAGTTACATTTAATGGGTCATGCTATATGCAGTGTGAGGACCAAACCAAATCTCCAGGTTCTCTTATGAGAATCAGGCTGAAAAAAATTATGTGCACCCCTGATTATACTGCATTATGATACAGTTATAGTTATCGTTTATTGACCTTGTTGTCTTATCATGGTCTCATCTTAGTCATGGGAAAAAAGCTAGTCAACGAACATTTTTCATTATACATTTTTTGTTAATGAAATTAACACTAGTACAGATGAATAATTAAGTCATTAAATTCAAGTTTGTGTAAACTCTTCTCTCCACTGCGGCTGTCAGTCATCCTCCATTCAGCATTCAAACTGTGTGTTGAGTTTAGTTACGATCTGTAGATAAAGTTTTGCATAAAATGACTTTATATCTTGCTGTTTCTATCATGTTACTTGCTATCGGGTGTCCGTTAGATCACAACACTGGGTTAGACCACACTATAAATTATTCTTCACATGCACAGTAACTCTTTCTTTTCAGTAAAAAAAAAAAGGCTCAAACTATTGTATATTTATTTATTTATTATTTTAGTATATATTTATATATAAATTAGGGCTGGACTAGAATAATCTTTTGGTGGGTTGGTTTTTGATTTTCAATTTTGAGATTCAAATATTCTTTTTTTGTTTTGTTCTTTTAACACCGGACATCCCTCAAGAAAAGGTTCTCATTCGTGCTTGAACATGAACTGCCCATGATTCAGTTCATCTGGAAGAGAAGACAAAAATGCCGAAGACTTCAGATGTGTGTGAGCACGCTAAATTGAGTGAGGACAAGACAAAGGCAGTGTGCCAAATATGAGATCACAACAAAAGTCAAAAAAAAAAAAAAGGCAAAATTCACCAGAGTTCTGTTAATAGTACGCCTATAGTATATTGTTGGATTAAAAAAAAACAAACAAACAAACAAAAACTAGCTGCTTTTATACGCCATGTTAATCGGTAATATTGTGCATGATAAAAACATACACTTGATTAGCTTGGAAAATGCTTGTGAACACGGCAGTCATTTAAAAACATCCCCAATCTATTTATTTACATGCTTTATATTTTTGTATTATATAGCAATACAAAGAGCAATGTGCAACATTTTACCAGATTTTGTCCTACACTTCTATTTGTTTCCCACTAAAAGGTTTTTTTTTTTTTTTTTTGATGATCAGGTCAACACAGAGTTTTTTTACATTTCACAATTTTACACTGGTTAAAAAAAAAACTGAGCTGGTATTGGATCAGCTCTGAAAAAAAAAAAGGTAAAATTTTAAAAAATGACTTACTGTGATTACACATAAGAAAGGTTGAAAGGTATACAACAAAACTATTTACCATAAAAGTGCAAGAGATATACAGTTTTACAATAAAACAATTTCTGCAAGTAATTGTGGTTTGTTGTAGGACCCCAACTCAGCTTTGCCATCGCAGGAATAAATAAAATTTTAGAATATATTAACATAAAACACAGTTATTTAAAATATCACTGTTTTGTATTGTATTTTTGATCAGCCTTGGTGAATAAAGGAGACTTTCAAAAACAAAAACTAATATTACCAACAAAAATGAATAGTTATTGTGTGCTTTGCATGGAGAATATTTACTTATATTGATCTTTAGAAAGACTGGAAGCAGGAGCCAAAATTCTTTCAAAAATCTGAAGGAGTGGTGGTAAAGAAAACGCTATCATCCACAGAAAACTATTAGAGCTTTTGGTCATGAAGATTGAATTCATTTGCATCTTTTATTTTCATCCTCAACCAAATCTTACCATGCTACCTGTCCCGTCTAAGGATAACCTGACATGCCCTTCACCTGCCGTTACCTTCTCAATCCACTTTCAGCTCTGGCAGGCAGTGGGGTTGTACGGTGGCCTGCTTTGACCCTGGTGCACAGAAGCAGTGCCTTTGATAAAGGGCTTTGTCTGACCTAACAATGCCACCACTTTCAGAGCTGTCCGCACAGCGGCGTCTGGAGCGGCAGGAATGCTGCTAGTTCATTGTTCAACTGAAGGGCAGGTCCGATAGGGGAACCAAAGGTCCCAGAGTTCCTCCCAGCCTTGGTGTCATCGTTACCCCACAGCGACAACCACACCATTACTAACTTTCCCACCTACACACAAGATCAAGGTGAAGATTTCTAGTCTGAGCATGTCTGGTTTGGGTTTGTCAAGTGTTACATATTAACAACCTTCCTGGAATCAAAGAGATCCGAGTCAGACATCTCCTCAAATAGTCTGAAAAAGTGAATGACATCTGCATCCCTGTTGGGGACATAACTCCAGAACACTGCTCACACATTATAAGTATGTCATAGTGCAATGCCACCCGATTGGCACCATAGGAGGAACAACAACTGAACCCCTGCTCCCTTTAGTCGATTTTTGGAGCTGTTCTGCCAGTCTATGAGATAACAGGATTGCCCCTGACCCCGTGGGAGTCTCTTTTTTTTGACTAGTAGATGAACTTAAGAAACGGTAAACATCAACAGTCCAATAAGACTGCATTGGCAGAGAGAGATGATTCATGTGATTAAGACACTGGAGAACTTCACCTTGATAACAGTGACCCACAAACACCAATCATGGAAATCCTGAATGTACCAAATACACACACACACTATATCACCTTCTGTGGAAAGTTCTCTGAACGAAAGCAGCAAACCTGTTGCAGTGTGAGCTGTTTCATCATGACAACTGATCATATAATTCATGATACAAGAGGACAATAGGTGGGACTTAAGCTCGTCTAAGCCACCTTTGCCAGGAAACACAGTCATAAAATATGAGACAAGCAGATGAATTAACCGTGAGATGCAAGGATGGTTTATATCTTTGTGTAATGTGCTAACTATGTTGTTACTTTATGGATGTACAATATCGTTCAAAAGTTTTGGGGTCTGTAAAAAATTTTACATATTTTTTGTCAATTATGCTTCATTTACTTGATCCAAAATATGGTAAAACAGGAACATTGTGAAATTAATTTGAAATATTTCTATTTTATTTTAAATGGAATTCATTCCTGTTATGGCTAAGCTGAATTTTCAGCATTCATTTCTCTAGTCTTCGGTGTCACATGATCCTTTACGAACTCATTCTAATATGCTGATTTTCTGCTCAAGTAAACATCTGCGTTCTTTCACCTCTTTTATTTGTGCTTTATACTAATGAGTGTCAAACGCAACTAGAGAGGTGATTCAGTGATGGTTTCCCTTTTAAGTAGTGAAGATCTTGATCATGGTCCTGTACTGACAGATTTGATTGATTGGTGTAAATTGTCCTTTCTGGACATTACTGTACTTAACACTAAAGAGATGATTATAGATTTTAGGAGGAATCCTACAGTGGTCTCTGTAGTGGTCATTAATGATCATGTTGTTGAGGTTGTACATTTTAAATACCTTGGTTCTGTAAGTAATGGACAAAAAGTTGACCTTTGAGGCTCATGTGGATGCTGTGTGTAAGAAAGCCCACCAGCATATGTTCTACCTGTGGAAGATTTGCAATTTTAATGTTTTTTTGTGGAAATCATGAAACTTTTTTTTAGGATTATTTGATGGATAATATATTAAATTATATATATATATATATATATATATATATACAGTATTGTTCAAAATAATAGCAGTACAATGTGACTAACCAGAATAATCAAGGTTTTTCGTATATTTTTTTATTGCTATGTGGCAAACAAGTTACCAGTAGGTTCAGTAGATTCTCAGAAAACAAATGAGACCCAGCATTCATGATATGCACGCTCTTAAGGCTGTGCAATTGGGCAATTAGTTGAATTAGTTGAAAGGGGTGTGTTCAAAAAAATAGCAGTGTGGCATTCAATCACTGAGGTCATCAATTTTGTGAAGAAACAGGTGTGAATCAGGTGGCCCCTATTTAAGGATGAAGCCAACACTTGTTGAACATGCATTTGAAAGCTGAGGAAAATGGGTCGTTCAAGACATTGTTCAGAAGAACAGCGTACTTTGATTAAAAAGTTGATTAGAGAGGGGAAAACCTATAAAGAGGTGCAAAAAATGATAGGCTGTTCAGCTAAAATGATCTCCAATGCCTTAAAATGGAGAGCAAAACCAGAGAGACGTGGAAGAAAATGGAAGACAACCATCAAAATGGATAGAAGAATAACCAGAATGGCAAAGGCTCAGCCAATGATCACCTCCAGGATGATCAAAGACAGTCTGGAGTTACCTGTAAGTACTGTGACAGTTAGAAGACGTCTGTGTGAAGCTAATCTATTTTCAAGAATCCCCCGCAAAGTCCCTCTGTTAAAAAAAAGGCATGTGCAGAAGAGGTTACAATTTGCCAAAGAACACATCAACTGGCCTAAAGAGAAATGGAGGAACATTTTGTGGACTGATGAGAGTAAAATTGTTCTTTTTGGGTCCAAGGGCCACAGGCAGTTTGTGAGACGACCCCCAAACTCTGAATTCAAGCCACAGTACACAGTGAAGACAGTGAAGCATGGAGGTGCAAGCATCATGATATGGGCATGTTTCTCCTACTATGGTGTTGGGCCTATTTATCGCATACCAGGGATCATGGATCAGTTTGCATATGTTAAAATACTTGAAGAGGTCATGTTGCCCTATGCTGAAGAGGACATGCCCTTGAAATGGTTGTTTCAACAAGACAATGACCCAAAACACACTAGTAAACGGGCAAAGTCTTGGTTCCAAACCAACAAAATTAATGTTATGGAGTGGCCAGCCCAATCTCCAGACCTTAATCCGATTGAGAACTTGTGGGGTGATATCAAAGATGCTGTTTCTGAAGCAAAACCAAGAAATGTGAATGAATTGTGGAATGTTGTTAAAGAATCATGGAGTGGAATAACAGCTGAGAGGTGCCACAAGTTGGTTGACTCCATGCCACACAGATGTCAAGCAGTTTTAAAAAACTGTGGTCATACAACTAAATATTAGTTTAGTGATTCACAGGATTGCTAAATCCCAGAAAAAAAAAATGTTTGTACAAAATAGTTTTGAGTTTGTACAGTCAAAGGTAGACACTGCTATTTTTTTGAACACACCCCTTTCAACTAATTGCCCAATTGCACAGCCTTAAGAGCGTGCATATCATGAATGCTGGGTCTTGTTTGTTTTCTGACAATCTACTGAACCTACTGGTAACTTGTTTGCCACGTAGCAATAAAAAATATACTAAAAACCTTGATTATTCTGGTTAGTCAAATTGTACTGCTATTATTTTGAACAATACTGTATATATATATATATATATATATATATATATATATATTAGGGATGTCAAATTTCGATTATTTCCATGATCGATCGTCGTTTAAATTAACGATCAATTAATCGATTAATCGTTACCCATAATACTGCAAAATGCGTCTATTGCAGGCACCCAGTCAGCGGTATGACAGGATGTGCAAAAGCCACACACACACACACACACACACACACACACACACACACACAAAACGCTTTCTCACTTGAATTAAAGAGGTTTTAGTCTGAATAAAATGCTAGTAGCAGGATTATAAAATGAATAGATGCGATTATGATCATTTGATAAAATGAAGAGAGCGCGCCATACTTTTGAGGGCATTTTACTTTGTTGACAGTTTCCAATCCCGCACGGAGAACGCTGAACGCTCCTCTTTAAATGGTTTTGTGGTGCTCCTTGTTGTATTTTAAAGCACAATTGCAATGTTTTCAACTGACATTATTGTATTTAAAATAAAATTATCCGAAATGTGGAGCGCGTGTGACTGCGCTGCACATTAAGTGAACTACATCGGCGCTGCTGCACCAAAACACAGTTGCTCACATTAATTTGATCCTGCTGGATTCTGTCCTAGAAAATGCAGATTTTTAAAAATCCAGCATACAGCGCATTAGATCGTGACAGTGCATGCGTGCAGACGAGGATGAGCGAGCGCGGCTTTGGCTAGATTTATTTGGAGGTTATTGCTCATGTCTCATTCGGCACCAATCGAAATGTTTCCATATTCGCAATGTATTTGAATATTAAACTATTATTTATAATGTAAACTAGGCTTGTACTTAACACGCATTCGCATATAGACGGAAAAGATGATCCTCTGCAAAAACGTCCTTGGCATAACAGCAGAGTGGACCGGTATACTACGGTCTATTTAAACTGACCAGTGTAACCTTTTAATGTTTAGTTGACTATTTTATTTTGATAATGAACAGACTGCGATGTAAGTTTGAATCGCTGGAATATACGTGTGCAGCAGGCTCTGGCGCGATCGAAACAGCTGAGACATTAAAAAAAATATATAGGCCTATATTTTCCGCAAAAGTGTTTACTTTCATTTGTGCACACTCACAATACAAACAGAAGATTTGTGCTCTTGTAAAATAAAGCAAACAAACAAATGCGTTGTCATCCTTTTTTTTTTTTTTTTTTTTTTTTTTGTGAACTTATGGAGCGCCCACACTTCTGTTTTAAATCCGTTAATCTTAATTATTTAAGTCGGATATATTTCGCATAGCCTATTTAAAAAAAAAATAAATAAAAAAAAACAAAAACATGAAAACAAATTGTTATTTTTATGTTGGGCCTATTACTTAGTAGGCTATACATTTTCCTTAAAGCATCCCATTTTGTCCCAGCTAGGGCTTAGAACCTGTACCCTAGTCAGATCCATGCAGAAACTTGTGAACGATGCTCGGCGTCACCGTTTAGTGACAGCAGTGAATGCTCCAGGAATGTGTCGGTCACAGCGCCTATTAATCGCTGTTTTGAATCCAGCAATTATTTATTTAGAAATGATAAGATCTGATTATGACAAGTGTGGTATAAAAGCTTTGTTTATTAGAGGAATAATAGGTTAACTGGAAAATGTTAGATCGCGACCATGCTTTTGGACCCCATAGTCTTCATTTACGCGGCTTTGTTCTGGTTTGCCGGTTGGTCACGAATTTGCACAAATTCAGTATATTTAGGCATTGTTTCTTTTCCTAAATCTTCATAGTCTAACCCTCTAATTTCCCAGGTTTATTTTATTATCTTTCGCTTTTAATAACTGTTTTCGCATCTCTTACTGTGGTAAACATGGAAAGGGAAATTAAAGATTTCATGAATTAAGAATTCGTTCGATTTATTAATTTGTTCCCTTATTTCACTTAAATCATGGGTTATTTAGGGAACAAAATTAATGAAACATGGACAATTGCCACATTAATAGTTCGTAGGAATGAATTAACAAGTTGTAGGAATGAATAGACTACCTGTCCTGTCACTGTGTCCCGCAGCCCTGCAAAGCGCACAATATAAAACAGTCATCTGATGAAATGATTAGTAACTACATTTCTATTGCATTTAATGTTGAAGAACTTTTATGTTGTTTCTATTTTAATGTACTTTAAAGTTTAAATCACATTAAAAGCTTAATTTGTACATTGTGAATGAATGATGATGCTTTTATATATCGTCACCGTCACTCACAGCCGCTCGCACGTGTTGAGTGCGCATGAGCCGCACGCAGCCCAACATTGAATCGGTTAACCGACCATCGATAGCCTTAATCGATTGCATCTCTTATCGACAATTAATCGATCATCGATTAATCGTTGACATCCCTAAATATATATATATATAAAAAGATTAAAACTGGTGTCACCTACACAAAGAAAAGTCTTCCTTCCAATCATTATCAAATAAATCATGCTATTTATTTATACATGCCCTATTAAGTCACCAAATAAGTTTCAAGTTCAACTTGTATTATGATACACTGACACTGGATGAAGCCATACACAGGCTAAAGATGAATCTATGTGACCCGAATGAGAGAGACTGACAGATGTATGTATGTATGTATTCATTTAGAGAGAGAGAAAGAGAGACGGGGGGGGGGGGGGGGGGGGGCGGTTGATGTGGTTGCTAGTCAGGCTCTGATTCAGCTTTGATGTGAACAGAACACACAGGATATTACTACACAATAACTGTGACTGTGTGTGTGCACATATGTCCATAAGACTCTCAAGCTCAGCACTTCATGTTCTGGACCAAAACATTCCTGTCATCTCTCAACCCTAATTTGGGTCCATAGGTTTTTAAAAAGCTCATGTGATCGCTTGCGTAGTACTCGACAGAACACCTCAACACGTGCTAAACGCCATCACGCACTCATGTGCTGCAATCCACTGCTTCCTTATGCCTCCTTAAAAAAAATTGTTTAAAAGGTCAATATGCAAGGCTAAGGTGTGTTTATGCAGGTCTACGTGTGTGTAGTTAAAAGAAATTGTCATGGATCTACTAATCAGTGTGCACACAAACATGGGGTGAAGGTCTCTCTAGGGAGGGGAAACTTGTTTGCTTATAGGGTCAAAGTTTCAGTCCGTCTCAGCGTAGATCAGTAACTCAGTATACCAGTAAACTAGTGGAGGTTGAACTCTAAAAGCTGATACAGACTCATCTACAATCACTGACAAACACTAATGGCCCACAGCAATACATCACCTCAAAATGACGAAATTATTTAGCGTATAAATTAGCATCTTATGTAATAGTCCCCTAAAAACTGTATCCGATTAAGGTCAGTGAACCCAAAACAAGCCTAATTATAAAGGATTTAAAAAAAAAAAATTTGCAGCTATATTTGCATACTTTCTAAAAAAAAATATAAGGAAATATAGAAGTATGCTGGGAAAATCACATTCTGAGATTGTTTTTTACACATTTAGGCCCTAGAAGCTACAGAGAGTCAAAGAGAGAGAGTAGTAAATTTGGCACTAAAGTCAATTTTATATAGTCTGTGTTATCTGTATTGTTCTCACTCTTTTATGTGCTTTGTAAAGTAATGAAAGAGAAATGAGTGTGTGCGTGTGTAAACAGAATTTAACACAGGAAAAGGATCCCGTTACCTGCGGCCCTCATTTCCTGCAATAAGAGCAATACTGTTCAGCACATGCCATGGTCATAAATAAGGTGCGCTCTCTAAATAACACTGTAAATATAGGCATATGTGATGTACAGAAGAGCATGATGCCTCATGAGCAGAACTTTAGCCCACCACAGCTCATCTGAAACACCGAGGTCTCCTACGTAAAGCTACACTTAAAAACACATGAAAGAAAAAAAAATCTGTACACAAATAAATATATAGAACTTTTTAATCAAATGAAGATCATGAAGATCACATGATCAGCAGACTATAATTCTCTACATAAAAGGGTTTCCAGGTAAACACTAAAATATAACTGCTAAATTTAAGGCCCGTTCACACCAAGCACGATAACTAGAAAGATAACGATAAAGATATAGTTCTAAAAATCGTTCTCAATATTAAAGAATAGCAGAGTCCACACTACAATTTTTTTCCAGCTGATGAACGATACAAACATTGACATCCAATCAGAATCCACCCTGCTATAACGAGCTCGAGGATTTAAAGCGGCAGACGCACGTGCACTCAGAATAAACAGACGATATCGTTCGCTGGTGTGGATGCTAATTTCGTTGTGTTTCTAGTTATCGTTCTTGGTGTGAACGGGGCTTTAGTGTTGTAACTAACTACTTCTCTATCGTCTCAGCCACAAACACACTTTAGAGATGGGGCAGATGTTACTGTAGTGGCAGCCAGCAGCAATAGAAGTCAGTTTCACAAACACTACGAACTGTGTTTTTAGAAGTGCTCTGGAGTATTAATTAAAAAACAGGATTTAATAGAATTGCAACGTTCCATGGTATTAACATCTACTAGCCTCATTGTAACGTGGAACCATTCACAGAACATTTCTGTAAAAGGTGTTTACTGAAAGAGGGTTCGCAATAAAACACAGCCTAGTCTTAGCATTAGATATGCAACAGAGACCAAAATAACCGTTTCGAACATTTCTCTGCTCAATCTGGGACTCTTCAGTACAGAACAAACTCTTCTGTTCTAAGCTACCTTGGCTGTTTACCTCGTGATGTGTGATAGTCCCAGAGTGAGCTCTGAAAAGCACTGTGTTGTGATTAAACACATTCCTGTGTAGCAATGCACTCGCTAATTTACATTCCAACACCAGAGAGGGTGCATACCCCAAACTCCAACAGGACCCAGTACCAGCATAGCCAAAACATTGCCTTAATAACATCCCAGTCCCACACACCGTTGACCTGCACACAATGTCAGAATAAAATGTATGACATCTCAGTTAACCTTAATGTGCAAAGTGTTTCTAATGGGCCAAAAAGCGCATATCCCTGACTTGACACTTCTTTTTGCTGTATGCCCAGTAAAGAGTGGTCACAGTATACAGGCGTGATTTCTCTTGATGCCCATTTTAGAAATAATGCTCAGGTGATATGGACATTCATAACAAACCACCAGTAACAACTAGCTTTGTAACAAACCACAAGTTATCACAAGTTGAAATGGGAAGTGGTATTGATTAAAAGCCCGAGAGGCAGTGTTTTCAAACAGATTCAGCTTAAACTTTAAGACTTCTTAACCTCAGCTTAAAGTACTTAACACAGTACAGTAGAATCAGGATGTTTCCCAGAGTGTATACTGTCCCGCAGTAACACCAGCAGGTAAAGCTACAGCGGGAGGCCGTGGGTTCGGTAGGGATGATTAAGAATGAATGAGGAAAAAGTCACATGAGAAGAGACTTTTGCACTTTGATTGGCCTATTATGTTGTTCACGTGATAAATCTAGTCCTGCATGTACGCACCCACAAAATGATCAGAATGAATAGCTAAAGAATTGTGTTAATGGAAAAGCTCATTAAAAAAAAAATACACAACGAACTCACCCACTTAGAAAACACTATTTGGTCACGTCAAAATCAAACTTTAAAAGGCAAATACATGATCTGCACATTTTTAGTTAGCAATCACCTTGGTAAAATTAAGGGTACATTGCAGTAAAAATGTAAAAATGTTTAAAAACCATTAACTTTTACTTTATATTTGGTTTTATTGTTAATGTAAAAATAGAACCGTATTGGTAGTTTTTTTCAATAATGCAGGTAAAATGTATTTATTTGTCAAATGAGTCAACATTAAGTGTAAATAGAACATGAATTTACATTCAGTTAAAGACAAAACATTGAGGACTTTGCCTCTATTGCTTTCATTGATTCAACGCGACTAATAAAACACACGACTATGACAATATATGGTTTATTGGAGTTCTTCAAGCCTTCTTGGGTATTTTCCTTATAATAAAGTATATTTATGATTCAACAGACATAGCCTTTATCACTAATATAATACTATATTAGCATAGAATACTATGAAAACATATTGCGTGCTTTATTCTGTATAAGACGACATCTCAAACAGAATTATTTTATTTCAAACATTTGACTGATGTTACGATGTGAGTTTGGAGTAAAAAGATAAAGTTATTAAATGTTGTCTTTTAAACAAAGGGTCATAAATGCTTCTCATATTTGGAAAAATGTTTGATACGTGTTGGTTTTTCAAATGCAAGTTATGAGCAACTCAAACATTTACTACTAATCAGACAGCCGCACTTCACTGACAACAGCTTTTGAGATTTCATAAATCGCACTCAACCAAAGAATTTCTTTGTGATTCTGATTAATTGCGCAGCCCTACTCAACACGTTCACATACTTCTGTTCTCCAAAGTACTTCTAAGAATAAAATGGTGCTACTGTGGTAAAATTAAGTTATAAAATAGTGAAAAGGAGGTCAAAAATACTGAAATAGCAGACATTTGATATCAGAGAGAGAGAGAGAGAGAGAGAGAGAGCTGGCTGGACTGAGTCATAGTTTCTCCAGGTGGATGAACACAGCAGGGTTAAGAACAACATTTTTCAACACTGATGCATTTGCTGTAGCACATGTCCTGCACTGCAAAATGCTGAGACTATTAACCCACATCAAAGAAAACAGTGGATGAGCCAAAACATCCACAAGCTTGAAACATGAAACTGCACAACATGTTTGGTTCCAACACCTGGTACCAACAGAACAAACTGAGCTCTACAGACCACTGAAGTCCTGAAGGATTTCTAAATACAAAAAAATAAAAAAATAAATCACTATTTTGTACTTTTATTTCTTTTTAGGAAATCAAACGTTCGATTTTATAATAGTCTTGGCCTCTAAATGCAGCAAGAATTATATTTTTGCATCGTTTCGTTCGCTCTATTAATATTTTACACACGTTTACATGACACATTAATAATGAGTGGACACAGAACCGCAGAATCGCTGTTTGAGAAATTGAAGCCTGACAGCAAGATTTCAAATTATTGGTTTGGTTTGTACATCAATGTGGATTGATGCGTTAATCCAACCTACAAGCTACCAAATTGTATAAATGTTTGCAGGAGTTTACTGCATGGGATCTTTGGGAATGTGTAAACGTATGCGAAAAACCTTCAATACCACACTCAAATAAAGGTCCTGTAAACTGTTTGTTGGATCATTTCACATTAAAGCATCAATGTTCATAACAACTCAGCTACTCAATACAGCCTTGGAACAGTCAGCTTATTTAAGGTCATTTATTTACACACATACACACGAATATATATGTCTACAATAATATCGCAAATGATGTTTTGAATTTTAAATTATCAAGTATACTGCAAAAACCAACCAAAACACACCTACAGAGTGCAAGCATTAACCATGTGATGTAGTCTAGTAGGTTAGACTAGTGCTCGTACACATTTAGAGGAGTTCTTTCTCTGCATGGATCAGTGTATTATGCATTTAGAACGATCACAAAGATAACTGGGTCAGAATATATATAATTTCATATAGTTAATAGTTAATTAATGGTTTTAATAATTAATGTTTTTCCTCCAAGATTGGGCATGATTACAAAGGTGACAATGATTTTATACAACAGTTCAATAAACAAGACGTTAATATTATGTCTCGTGTTTTAGACACCATAGTTCCTGTTTTTGCTTTCACCAACAACAAGGGGAAGTCGTGGCCTAATGGTTAGAGGGTTGGACTCCCAATTGAAGGGTTGTGGGTTCTAGTCTCGGGCTGGACGGAATTGTGGGTGGGGGGAGTGCATGTACAGTTCTCTCTCCACCTTCAATACCACGACTTAGGTGCCCTTGAGCAAGGCATCGAACCCCCAACTGCTCCCCGGGCGCCGCAGCATAAATGGCTGCCCACTGCTTCGGGTGTGTGCTCACAGTGTGTGTGTGTGTGTTCACTGCTCTGTGTGTGTGCATTTCGGATGGGTTAAATGCAGAGCACAAATTCTGAGTATGGGTCACCATACTTGGCTGAATGTCACTTCACTTTCACTTTCAAAGCACTGTTTTGCGTCTCTAAAGAACATGACGGTGTTACATTCCTGAATGAATCGTTTCAATCGCAGTGACCACCTTTTAATTTCACATTTAAAGTATCTTTTATGTTTTATATATATATATATATATATATATATAAACTTCAAATATCAGCATTCAACGTTTTATGTTTAAAATATCAAAATATTATTTATACATTTGTAACTGCAGGTTAAATGCATTCATGTACAGCTAAATGCCACTTCAGATGCCGATTCTGTTTCCAAAGAATACTTTTGATTATACTGATTTTATTTGTTTGGAAACAGCCCAAATGTCTTATTGTTGTTATTGACTTTACCTGTAAGAATTTGATGCAAAATTACTTAATAAAATGTAAAAAAATAATAATAAATAAAGCCCATAAAAGGATAAAAATAAATTTAAACTGAATGTAGAAAAATTAATTTCGGTCCACTGACCACCACATGGAATATGAAGAATATCAAAATAGTTAGGAGTCAATAGTCCACGGCAGTCCTTAAAGGGGGGATGAAATGCTCGTTTTCACTCAATCTCCTGTTAATCTTGAGTACCTATACAGTAGTACTGCATCCTTCATAACTCCAAAAAGTCTTTAGTTTTATTATATTTATACGAGAAAGATAGTCTGTACCGTTTTTTCCCGGAAAAACACGAGCGTCTCTATGTGGTATGTACTGAAACTGTATATATTTGCTTAGCGGTTTTGGAAAATGACTAAGTTCCACTTTATGTTTTTTTTTTTTTTTTTTTTAAGGTGTACATGTGGAAAGTGCAGTTTGATGACAACATCGCATGTTGTTTACTTGATGTGCTTACGCGCCGATAGCTAAGTTACCAACACAGAGATATTTGAAGCAGTTTTACTCACCGACTGGGGTTCCAACACACGATCGTGACCCTTTTTCGTTGGGACTGCATTATCCTTAAGAAATAAACGATGTGCAAATCCGGCGTCAAACTGGGCCTTGTTTGTAAAACAAGCATCTTCGAAATGCAAGGAACAAACAAAAACACTTGCACAACTCCGTTGATGCTCTGTAAAAATAACCTCCATCCACTGAATCTGTGCAGGGTTGTCTTACCCTGGCAACCAAAAACACACCTCTTTTGTGACATTTCGCGACGCTCTCGCTCTGATCAGTGAAATGTCTGTGCTCTCAGTGCGCTGCTATACGGGAGCGCGCGCTCTTCCGGCAGAAGTGCCTTAGGACCCATATAAGGAAATTCCGCTCCATCTAACGTCACACAGAGCCATACTCGAAAAAAACGGAAGGAGTATTTTTTTTTTTCAAGTTTTGTCTTCAAACGTACAACTTAATTTTTAAAACTTTGTCCATGTTTAGCATGGGAATCCAACTCTTTAACAGTGTAAAAACCTCAATATGCATGAAATAGCATTTCACCCCCCCTTTAAGGTACCAGCACAATACACTCAGCAAAATATTGTCTGATTATTGTTATCAATAAAATCACACACCCCATGTCATATGCACTTGCAGACATAGGGACAGTTTGTGTCTATGACTAAAAAACAGCAAAGCAGGCAAATCAAGCCTACACAAACAATAACCACAACAAGTGATATTAGTTATATATATTAAAATAATGAATTTGGCCTGAGTGAATGTGCAGGCCACACAGAGATGATGAAATCCATACTTGAAGCTGAGCTTTGCTTTTGAGACGATTCACTGACTTTTGAAAAGACAACAAAAATCTGTCTCTCTATAACTTAGGGCGGCCATTAGTATTTTCACCAACAAAAAAATTATTTTCTATATTTTGCTGTATTGTGTCAGCAGGAAATAGAAGTTTACATTACTAAACATTGCTTTTGCCATTAATTGTAATAATTCTGTGTAATTTGCTTGCACAAGGAGTCTGATAACAGCCAGTGCTCCACACAGAGATCTGATCTCATCATCATCATCCAGTCTGTCTGGGATTAAATGAAGAAACTAAACCAAATCCAGAAGAACTGCGGCAACATCTCAAAGACGCTTCAAGAGTACTACCAGAGTGCAAATGGTGGTTACACAAAATGATGATTAGATTTAGGTAACAGAAGTGAATTGACAGATAACATCTCACTTTAAAACATTTTTACACAAGTGCCTAAAACTTTTCACAGTCCTAGGTCTAATTTGCGGATGGGACATGTCTTTTTTGCCAGGGTTGATATCGTCCCTACCACTTTTTGAAAGTAATTGTAGTTCCTGTGGCTCACCACTTTCCATATAACTTTAAATTATAAAAGTTCATCAGCATTTTGATTAATAAAATGTAGCAAAGAAAAAAAAAAGGTGAGAAACTGAGAAAGTCGCAAAAGAGTGACCAGTGACCTCCGTCAATGATCTAGCATCCCCTCAGCACCTGCGTTCAAAATTCTCTGGCGCCGCCCCTGAAACACCACATCTATGTATTTTTGAAAAGCAAAAATATTTCCTACTGACAAACTACAGCAAAATATAGAAATAACTGACTTAAAACAATTTCTGTTCATGAAAATACCAGTGGCCTAAGACTTTAGCACAGTAGTGTATATCACACTAAAACTATATAGAGCAGTTATATCACACACAACGGAAAAACGAATGAATAATTTTACACACTGAAAGTGTACTTGATTCAATGTAAAACAAATGATGAGTCAAACACTATCGAGTAAACTGTCTGCAGGTTGAACTCCCTGTAAAACATTTAACTGTTTGCCTGAGCAGTCAACATTGACATTGACTTGACATTTGTGTGATGACACCCTAATGGCCCAGAAATGACCCTGCCATTAATAAACTAGTGAAGACTACTGGAATAGTATCCTACCTACAGCACCCCCAAAAGCATGGGGCGGTGTATTACGAATCCTTAAGCAAATGACATATCATGCAATAAATTTTACAGCTAAACCCTGCAGTCTATATCCAGGGCTAATGGCAATGCTGCCTGAAAATAAAGTTTCTTGTGTATCATACAACAGTTTGCCAAAGGAAAAGAAGGGTACTAGAGAAAGAGAGGATGAGAGAGATGCTATAAAGTTATCACTTTATTTAAAACCAACCTTTTTCTCTCTCTCTCACACACACACACATTCATCTCTTCTTCAACTATGATAAACAAATGAGTCATCTAGGGCTCACTGAGAACACTGACTCACTAACACTTCATTCTCTCTCTCACCCTGCAGCAACACACTCAGCCGAACACACAGCAGCTCCTAAACAAAGTGGATATAAAAAAGAAAAACATTCAAGGCAAAGGAGTTCGAGAATGCAACAGGAAGGAGATGTCAAGAGGAGGGGATCAGTCACAAAAAAGTTAAAGACATTATTGGAAGAGAGCTGAACTGGATGATGACATCACTGAACCGATTAACTGAATTTAGCCGGAATAGATTACTCTTTGTTATGGTCTTCTTGCATTATTAACAAACTATTTTCCTCTTTAACACTTTAAAGCTGCTTTGATAACCACTATTGTATAAAGAGCTATAAACATAAAGGTGACATGTCTTTCTTCCAACTACACAAAACCAGATATTTTTAAGAAAGCTGCAACTACCCATACAATTAAAGTCAACAGGGTGTAAACAATATTATATTGCATAAAAAAAATAAAAAAAATAAAAACATTTTATCATAACTATATTTTGTTACATAGAAGTCAGTCAGTCATACAGGTTTGGAACGACAAGTGAGTAAATTAATAAAGAAGCTAATCTTTTTAACTAATCTGAATTATCATTTAGAAGATAAATTATATATATATATATATATATATATATATATATATGGAAATACTGGAAACTGAGGCTGACATTTTCAAGAAATGTATATTTTATATCAGCATATTAAACACATTTAAAACAGACATGCTGACCACCAGAAAGGAAAATCTGTTCAGAAAGAAAGAGATGATTTTAGGAGACATGCCATGAAAAACAATTAAGATTGCTCACCTTTAGAGGTCGATGTAAGCCCCTCAGATTTCATTAAATCTACGCAGGCATAGGCACCATTCTCTGGGGGAGGAGCGCTGGAGGATGACAAGGGAAGCGCATCATGACTGTTCCCAGGCTGGAGATCGTCTCTCAGGTCTAGGGCCATGTAGTTCAGGCCATTCTGGTGTCCTTGTACCACAGGTAGAGTCCTTGCAGACCTCACAGAGGGGGAATCGGCTCGGCCCGAGAAGTTTCCATGTGTAACCTCACTGCCGAATCTCACGCTGTCAGTCCAAACACAGTCAAAGTTCTGACGATTGCTGCAGCCCACCTGGTGAGCCCCACTATTGCTAGGCACGGTGCCATTGGAGTCCGTGCCACTTCCACCTGATGCTCCTGATGATGTGACAAAGGTCTCCGAGCTGTGTCTCCGCCTCCCCTGGGGATCAGCACGGACAATCTTAGGCTCAGTCGGAGGGCTGCAGGGGAAAAACTGTTGCTCCAGAACACACAGGTGCTCAAGCATGGCTGTAGGGCTCTTGGCCTCCTCCTCAGGACCAAAAGACATTTCCGTGTAGTCGTCAGGCTTACCCACTGTGAGCCTACTGCAGTGGGAGGATGAGGAGGGCCGGATATATGAAGGAGGATTCCAGGGGGCCACCAGGGAGGGCCGTGGGGACCGACTCTTTGGTGGAAGACCATTCACCTCCACGGTCATGTAATCCTGTGGCAGCGGAGACTTGCGCTGCTCCCGGTTAATACTAAGGGTTGAGGGGGAGCCTTCAGCAGAATATGTGGGGCGATCCCCAAGTTCAATATTGATGTATTCTCCAGGGCTGGAAGGGCGCACTGCCACTTCTCCTGCTCGCAGAGAGCTGTGCAAACTTCGCCTTCCCAGGGGCAGGCGGTTCGGCCGAACGGCACGGCGGTCCGTGAAGCCATTATGTTGAGAGGACTCAGGAGGTGGGCACCTGCTACTGCGATCTGGCGTGGCTGTGGGTGAACTGTAGACTGGTTTTGCTGGAGAACTCATTGGGACATAATCATCATGCTCACCCTGGTCTCTGGATGGAGCTTTGTACGAGCGAGGGAGGGAGAAATAGGGACTGTAGGATTTGGGGACACCGGGAGTGGTCAAGGCATAATAATTCTCAGTGGAAACCTTCGGAGCATTAGATGTGGCACTGCTCTGAGACATATCCATGTATTCTGCATTCTCAAGGCGGTATGAGGCTCGTCGTCCGTCCGCATGTCTGGTAACGTCAGGGCTGGATGGGACTGGAGAGTCGGTAGCCCCACTTCTTCCTGGGAGCATCATCATATAGCCTTGAGAGTCATTGTGCTGGGGAACATGTAAAGCAGCACTTTGTACTTGTGCAGAGGGGAGGATATTTGGTTGCATAGGCATGTAGTCTGCATCACTAGCGGAGGGCAGCACACCTGGCATCATGGGCATGTACCCATCATCCTTAAGCCTGTCTGCATGCCGTAGGCTAGGGGCCCGGTCCTGGCTGTGTTCAGAACTGGAGCTGTAGTCAGAGCAGAGGGAGGAGGAGGTAGAGACAGTTTGGACACTGCCACCCCAAGAGCTACTCTCAGCCACAGCCTCGTCCAGCGAGACGGTGGTCTGGGTCATCTTCTGATAAACAGCAACTCCAGCAGCACTAGCGCCCCCTATCTGCCTGGAGAAGGAGGGGGTCCGCCTCCTTAAAGACCCCGGTCGAGAATCTTCATCTGCACTCTCATCTTTGATTGCCTCAGCTGCACTTGTTCCAAACACATCGCGATTCCAGCCCATAGCCATGTAGTCATTGAGGCAGTGCTCCTCACGGATCGGTGGTGTGTTTGCCAGGGAGTCGGGGGTGTTGCTTCGTACTCTGAAGTACCGGAAGTCTCCAGGGCTGGAGCCATACTCATCAGATGAGTTGAATCCTCCATCGCTCGGGGATCCACAAATGGACGCGCTGGAGGGGCGAGTGATGGTGTCTGACACAGAGCCATGGCCGCTGCTGCTGGACATGCTGATGGGACTGGTGGTAGAAGGAAAGTGTGACACTGGCAGCGAGGCAGAACGGGCATGATAAGTGGAGCCTGGCGGGGCACGAATATAGCGGGCCCCAGCCCCACTGCTACTTTCCTGTCGGCTCAGGTTAGCACGGGCTGTGTTGAGATGAATAAGACTACCTGTAACGGAGCGAAAGGGGCGGTTCATTGTGCTTTCTCCCTCGCTTGAGGTGCGGAAACGATACCCACTTGCTCCACTGCTCTTCCTGCTGGGTGGCGTGCCCACCACAGACTCGGTCCGAGACCGCCGCTGGAGCCCCGTCTGGCTGGGCGGGAGGTTGCCCAAGTGTCGGCGTGTGGTGATGAAACCCATGGGGTTGGTGCCAGAAGACTGGCTTTTGCTTCTGGGCCTGAACTCGGCAAACGCCTTCAGTGCCTTCATGGTCTCTAGAATGGTCTCGTGCATGTTCTGAGCCACCACAGAATCATCCACCTGCATCCAAACCTCCCCAGGTCCTATAGACGAAGAGCGGCCGACCTCGATGAAGAAGAAGCTCTCTGAATGGCCGCAGCGTCTGATGTTCATCAGCTGCAAGTTCACGCAAGGCGTCTCAGAGTTCAGCTTCACCAGGTGAATGCTCTTGGAGGACAGACAGAGCCTATACACGCCAGTTAGATTCTTCGTCTGCCCCAAGCCCTTCGGTTTAACATTTACCTGCCACACTTCCTTAAAGTCAGTCCCAGGGGTCACAGTACCGTATCCATCGTCAATCTCATCCGCTTCCAGGTGGCCTCTCCTCCCCTCATTCATGAGCTCACTGAGCGCCTGGTACCACTCCTCCTGCTCCTGCTCATTCTCAGCGACAATCGCAAAGTATTCATCCTTAGTGTACAGAGCAATGAGATGTTTGTTCTTAGAATCTGCCCTTTTATTCACAGTGAAACACTGGTAGAGATAGATCACTCTTTTGGGGGCGGAGGCGCCGGCTGAGGCGGCGGCGCTCGAGCGCAGAGTGTTTCGAAATTTCTTCTCACTGTCATAATATTCCAGTCTGCTCGGCAGCAGATGACTCGACCCCCGCAAGACGAAAAACCTTTTATGGCCGTGTTTCTGCTTTCTCAGATAGCCACACTTCCTAATGTCGTCCGACACGGAGGAACTGGTGTTCACAGCAGGGCAAGCTGAGGTAGTGTGTGTGGTGTTACTCACAGCAGAGTCCTCGAGCGCCCGGTTGAGAGAGGACGTGGATCCTTTCCTCGCCGGAGACTCCAGCTGCTGCTGCCGCTGCTGTGGATGTTGTTCACTCGGTTGATGAAAAGCTGCGCAGCTGACATCAAGCACGGAAAGGGGTTCCCCGGCAGAAGTGTCGCCGTTCGCCGTTGCAGCTGCAGGTTTAGTCCCGATAGCCTGCTGTTGCGTTTCCAGCATCAACATTTTTGCGGTTTTGCCTTCTTGGTAGTTCTCGAAATTAGCCATCAGATAAGAGATTTAAGGTCACTTTACCTCAGGCTTATAGACTGTGACCCCATGTTTGTTTGTTTGGGGGAACGGTGTCTCAGGCGGCGTAACGTTACTTAAGTCTTTTCAGTGTTGAGCTTCTCTCGGTCGCCACATGTAAAGCAGGTTTCCCAGCCAATGCTCCTCGAACTCAATGCCAGCAACTGCAACATGACCACATTTACCCGGTCTATTATCGGTAGATCCTCCTAGCGGGCCACCAATCTGCTGCTTGCGCCCTGTGTACACTATGGAGCGCAGCACAAACAACACATGACTCGTGCGTCATTCGCCTGTGGGCGGAAGGAGGCGCCCGATTGAGCGAAACGTGTGAATGAAAGCTGATGCGACCAATCGCGATGGAGCTTTTCGGAACTACGTCAATGTGACTGACCAATGGTTTCACTCGGAGTTTCATTGAACTTGCAAGGTGACGTCTGATGATTGATAGGGCTTTGTCCAATGATATTCTGTAAAGCAGATTGCGTCATAGGATGTCGAGCGTTCATTGGCTGTAGCGTTTGAATGAAGAGTCATCCGTCCTATCACAGACGTTTAGGTTGTTTGTTCCTTTTGGGATGCGTATCACTTGCATGTTTTCTATGTATACTCATTCATGTGCCTAATTACTAGATTTGTTTTCCAACATCCGCGATTACATAGTTTTATCGCAAAAATCCCATATTATTATTATTGTATTTTTCCGGTGATTGGTATTTTAACACAATTAGTCTGGGGATTTGTAAAGTAGTAAATTGTTAGCCACTCTTTTTTTTGTGTGTGTTTTTTTTATTTTTATGCTTTATTAATTCAGTGCCACAAGAACATGAGGTATTAGATATTCACATGATGAAATTAACATTAGCTGCCAGAGAGAAAAAAATAAAATAAAAATAAAAGAAAAAATCTATAACTTTCAATACTTTCAGAGCATTACGGTTGCAAACTTTTTTTGTTTGTTTGTTTGTATGTTTGTTCCAAGAGAATTACATATAATTTAAAGTCAAAGAGAGTTTAAAGTTGAGAGAATGTTCTTGTAAATGTATATTGCTTATATAAAGTGAGTTTGGCCTCACAAAAAATAACATCTTGAATATGAATAGCAAAGTCTCATAACTGAATATTAATGAATAATCATCAATATATATTTTTATTGTAAATTACATTGAATTCATGATCTAACTTTCAACTAGCCTTTATAATTTGCAATCAAATCTTGTCCAGTTAAAATTATGATTTATAATAAAGAAACAATCATTAGAAAATGCACGCAGCTTGTGTCTCTGGACTTTTTACAAGGAAAAAACCTGTGCATATGATGTGCACAAGCTACTCTCTGATAAACATTTCACACTGACTCTGCTTGACCTGCTAAGCCATTATTGTGAAATAATTACTGTGTTCACTCATTTGCAAGGTCAATGCATTGAAATGTGCATTGGTGAAACTGAGGAGAGGATCAGTTTTTAATGTTTGTTTAATTGATTGAAAGAAAGTTGGCATCTCTGTAGCTGAGAGGTGGTTCAGAGTATGACTATTATGAGAGTTTAACTTACATTCGATTTCCTCTACGGAGACACTAATGCTCCCTGAAAGCATGACTGCTCTGTAATATCAAAATGTAGTAATGAAAATCAGAATTATATAGATGGACACAGAAAACAGGCAACCAAAGTTAACCATTTTCAGTATATTAACCACCTTTGAACACCTAGAGACAGGGCATTTACACTGAGAAGGAAAATAAATAGTTCATAATTATTAAAAATCCCTGTACATAATTTGTATGTATTGGTGTGTGATCTTGCTTAGAGCTGAAAAAGGTTTTGAGAGAGAAGGTAATCTGGTTAGGGGTGACCTGGTGGCTCTGCAGTTCTAGTCAGGGCTGGATAATCCACACAGGGCATGAGAATGTAGGTCGGCATCTGCTGCGTTTACTGACACAATAACAAGAGGGCACTGTTATACAGTATTTCAGAGCTTCAGAATTTCTTTTGCATCTCAGAGAGAATGCCTTTAACTATGATGTCACACACAGTCATTTCAAGACTCATAAAATGTACACATTACCACTGTCGCTATTAAACTATACCTTTTCACTTTAAACAAACTACACATGGTATTTTCAAATGTTATTTTTATTTTTTTACAGTACATAGGGGATTTGTACAGTATGTCCAGTAATTCATTCTTTTAACATGAATAAGCATTTGTCTACAAATATATAATACTACTGTTAAACATGTTGGGTTAGTAAGATTTATTTAGCAATTATGCATTAAATTGATCAAAATGACACAAAAGACTTTTACATTGTTACAGAATATTTCTGTTTCAACTAGAAGCTGTTTTTTAAAACTTTTTATAAATCATATAACACTGTGTGTGTGTGTAGGGGGGGGGGTATCATGGTTTCCACAAAAATCTTACTGACCCCCAACTTTTGAACTGTAGTATATACATATACACATACACAAGCACACATCATAGTTTACTGTCTTTGCTAAAACTAATTCTGGTACTACAACCACCATTATACATTCACACAATGCAAATATGCATTTTAATACATATTCTGATATCGTTTGTCAGCTGGGTTTTCATGGCAATCCTATTATGGATTATACTAATTGATCGTGTATGGGGAAAACAGTTTTTCCTCAAAAAGACAAAAATCAACTAAAATCCCATGGTAAACCTGAACTCGAATTCTAAATCTAAAATTCTAAAACATCATATCCACCAAATGAACACTGCATTTTAATCCTGGTTGGACAATGGTGTGGGTTTCTAGTTTATTGCGATACTATATTTACTATTTTCTAAAGTCACAGAGATTCATACCAAGAGGGATAATCTACAAATGAATGATGTGAACGCTTTGTATGTGTTGGAGACTTTTTGTGCCGGTCCTGATGCCCCTCTTGCTGAGTAATGAATTCCCACATGATAAATTCAGCTCCTTGTGAGACTTTGGTTCATTTCATAAAAGTGCTTCATGTGGAGAATTGAGATATGCAGCTTCTCAGACAGCTGTACATGTTTATGATGAGTGAGCTGGTCCACCTCCAAATGAGAAGCTTATGATAAGCTGAAGTGCCATGTAGTTTCAGTATGGTCTGATATATTGAAAGCTTCTTCATAGTGAATCTTCTACTAAAAAGTCTGAATTTCTACCATAACAGATGTTCGTGTTCAGTTAACTCTACACACAAACTTGCTTTTAAAGGAAAATAGGCTCAGAAAAAGCAAGAGCAAGGTTTTGGTACTTTTTTTAAAGCTTGTTCTCTGTTTCTCCACATTCCATTTCATTCTGTGTGCAGGTGTGGGATCAAAAAGGCAAAGGTTAAAGGTCATCAGTGATGGTGGATCATGACATTGCCCTCATCAGACATGGTGAGCTGAGCCACATGACGCACAGTGGAGATCTTCCTCACTGCCTTCTTAAGCATCACCTTAAAATCTTTTGATTCATGTCTGTAAGACAGAAAAATTAAAAAGGAACATCAGCCTTAGTTTGTCTAATATATCAACATATGACATCATGTTTTTTCACTTGTCTGGCAAATACGTTTTTCCAAAAACTACAGAAAAAAAATATATTTTTATGAATACATCAATATCTACTTCATTCAACTGTTTTATATATATGACGAGTTCAGATGCAAAAGCCTCTAAGTGCCATCTGAAATTTTCATCTAAAATTAGGATTTTTATCAAGCTCCTATGCTTAAGTTGAGTCATTTTTCTTTAATGGCAATGTGCAGGTCCTTTTCCAAACTATTAAAGTGAAATAACTGAACATAAATATAGGAGCCTGATAAAAAACCTAATTTTAGATGAAAATTTCAGATGGCACTTAAGAGGCTTGTGCATCTGAACTTTTCATATATATATATATATATATATATATATATATATATATATATATATATATATATATATATATATATATATATATATATATATATATATATACACACACATTATTTGTTTTGGATAAAAAAAAAACATTTACATTATGTCACTTGAAAAAGCGAAACTTGTGGGAATTTCTTTTTTACACACATACACACACACACACTTCAAAAGTATACACCCCTGGCTCTTAATACATCGTTCTTCCTTCTGAAGCATCATTGAGCGTATGATCCTTTTGTAATAGTTGGGTCCTCAGTGTGAAAAGATGGATTTAAAAATCACACAGTCATTGGGTTCAAAAATGCAAAAGATGCTGGAAAATAACATGGATTTGTGTGATCCCTCTTATTTTGGTAAAATATATAACATTATGCAGATACTGTTATATATATATATATATATATATATATATATATATATATATATATATATATATATATGTGTGTGTGTGTGGGGGGGGGTGTTTTGGTCTATGTTAAGACATGACATGTGAAACACTGAGAACAAACAAGACATTCAGAGCATGACAGAACACACAAACAGAAACATAACAGCTTGCCAAACATAGATGACGGTCCATTTTTAAAAACCGGCTATCCATATATGAGGAGAGCCGTCCAATCAGAAAGGAGAGAGCTTTCATAACCACTATCTTAGACCAGTCACACATCTCCAAGACCAAAAGTATCTATGAGGTTGTACAAAGTTACCATAAATTATGACATCACATCGTGCCACACATACATTTTGTTTTAAGGGTTACTTTGGTAAATAGTCTATTACATTAATGTAAACTTTACAGTAAAAAAACTTAATGTACAAATCTATAAACTGACAATTGCAGAAATGAACTGGAATAAAATAACAAAAAAAATGTCTCTAAAGATAAAACAGTAGGATAATGTAGTATCATCTGGGAAACATTACTTGAAAGTAGAAGAACTGAGTCTTGTTTATGGTTGGAGAATGAAACCCAACCAAAATGGGGAAAATATTGGCAACAGTTTCCCACAGTGACTCTTCCTGCCATCCTCCCCGCCTCCCCCGAATCTCTGTGCCACATTGAGTAATGTTATACATTCTCCATGCATAACATTACCTCAGTTTTTCTTCTTTGCAAGCTGTGCTTCAGCTTTCTGCTTCTTGTATGCGGCTATCTCCTCCATCTGCAAGCCATGTGCCATTTGCCTGAAAAATACATTGGAGAAGATAAACACAAAACACACACACGCACTGCAGGACACAGGCCACGGAAAGGCCTCCCCTTACCCTGACTTGAGAACGGGTGGAACAGGGAGCGGTTTGGTGAAGCCATCTCTCCCTGTGAGCCAGTAGGTTTCTTCTATACCTTTGCCCTGTGGAGAAGAGAGGATGAGAGGACAGAGCAAATAGTGTTCTTTCAGATGACTTGTCTATCTAAACCCATGAACTTAATTATTCAAGAATTATTGTACATTGTTGATATAATCACTTGATTCGTGGCACTACATTGATGCGTGAAGACACAAAACGATTAGTCTGTGCAAAAAACTGAACAGTATTAATACCAAACTGTTAGAACTCTCCTGAGCGGGTTTCTCATAAAACAAGAAGACGACGCCTCACTGCTACTGAGAAACCCGCTCAGGAGAGTTCTAACAGTTTGGTATTTATACTGTTTAGTTTTTTGCACAGACCGATCATTTTGTTTTTTTACACATCAATGTATTGTCAAGAGCTGTGGGGTTCAATTTGGTCTTGTTTGTATATGTTTTTTTGTTTGTTTTATTGTATGTTTTAGCCGTGGTTCCCGTCCACTTCTATTATAAGACTGACAGACTGCAATGGTTTCTGTTTGTGTTCTACAGCTGTCATTTTGATAAAAATACATAATTTAATTCTTGCATGATCTTTAACTACATTATTTGCATGATTTTACCACCAACCACTGCATGCACCACCATATACATCACAGCAAATAAAGCTCCATAATATACACTACCATTCAAAATGTTTTGGTTTGGTAAGGTGTTTTAAAATATATATATTGTCTTACCAAGGCCACATTTATTTGATTAAGAGTATAGTAAAAACAGTAATATTGTTTTAAAATTACTGTTTTCTATTTGAATATATTTTAAAAAGTCATTTATTCTTGTGATGTCAAAGCTGAATTCTCAGCAGCCATTGCTCCAGTCTTCAGTGTCACATGATCCGGTGATCAGGTGAATGAATGTTTAGCCGTTTAGTGTTTTCTAGTTTCCATGTTCCGAAGTTTTGCCTTTTCTGTGTTTTGAATCTTGGACTGTTCCTTTGCCTGTTTAGCGAATTACTTTCTTGGAATGCCTTGTATGTACAGTTTCGCTGGTGTATGACCTTGCCTGTTTGACTATGGAATTACATTTGCTTCAATAAAAATTAATGAAGCTTTATAAAACTCGAGGAAACTTTTTCAGAAACTATCAAAAATATGCCATTACACAAAAAGAAAAACAATAAAAAAAATAAATGTTATTGGTTACTTCAGTAACACAAGCTTACTTCAAGCTGCCTTGAAGGACAAGCGGAGGAGGAAGATGATGCCATTCCGTGTCTTCGGAGAGCTCATCTTTACAGACTGAGACAATCGAAGGTCAAATATTATTTGCATATTTAGTAATACGAGGCACGACGTATTGCAAACAAATCAACGCGAGAGCTTTTTTTTTCTTTTTCTTTTTGTATTAATGCAGAGAACAAAAAACATACAAAAGTAAAAACATACATCACATAAAATCCACCACAAAAAACAAACAATAAAGAATAAAATAGAACTAAAGAAAAGAGTGGCAAAAAAATTACAAAAGGAGATCAAAGGCAGAGCAAATTCTAACAGTCCTTTTAGCTTTCTTATAAGTAGATACTGAGATGACATTCAAATAGTTTTCCATTTCTTTTAGGAAAACAGAGAAGACAGGTTTACAGTTATAGAATTTGCATTTATGAATGTGAAATGTGTTTAGGAAAGAATTTAAATTAATAACAAAACTGTTATTTTCATTTGTGGGGTCAGAGTCATAATACCCAAATAATGTTTTTCATACAGTGTGTATTAAGAATCCTGGCAAAATATTACACTTGACAAACACACCAATATCATCCCAAAGTTTCTGAGTGTAGTGACATGAACAAAATAAATGTACAGTTTCTTCAGAACTCAAACAAAAAGAGCATGTAAGATCAATGTCAGAATTAAATATTTGTATAAACTTCTTTACAGGGTAGAACCTGTGTATGAGCTTAAAGGGTTAGTTCACCCAAATAGCAAAGTTATGTCATTAATAACTTACCCTCATGTCGTTCCAAACCAGTAAGACCTCCGTTTATCTTTGGAACACAGTTTAAGATATTTTAAATTTAGAGAAATTTAAATCTGAGAGCTCTCAGTCCCTCCATTGAAGCTGTATGTACGGTATACTGTCCATGTCAAGAAAGGTAAGAAAAACATCTTCAAAGTAGTCCATGTGACATCAGAGGTTCAGATATATATTTTTTTAAACATCAAAAATACATTTTGGTCCAAAAATAACAAAAACTATGACTCTATTCAGCATTGTCTTCTCTTCTGTGTCTGTTGTGAGAGAGTTCAAAACAAAGCAGTTTGTAATATCCGTTTCACGAACGAATCATTCGATGTAACCGGATCTTTTTGAACCAGTTCACCAAATAGAACTGAATCGTTTGGTTCGAATGGTTCGCGTCTCCAATACGCAATAATCCACAAATTACTTAAGCTGTTAACTTTTTTAATGTGGCTGACACTCCCTCTGAGTTCAAACAAACCAATATCCTGGAGTAATTCATTTACTCAAACAGTACACTGAGTGAACTGATGTGAAGACAGAACTGAAGATGAACACTGAGCCGAGCCAGATAACTAACGGGTTTGGAACAACATGAGGGTAAGTTAAGAAAAACTGCAAACCGTAAGCGAAATCTGTGGCAATGCATTCAGAATTCACGATTAGCGAAACGCATCTTTGAAAAATATTAACAAAGAATGAAACTTATTTGAAGAGCCTGTTAAATTTGTGCATAAATTTGTAAATTTTTTTCATTTTCATTGTGTTTTTCTTCTTTTGTAATGGCATATTTTTGATAGTTTCTGAAAAAGTTACGTTCAGTTTTTGAAGTTATGTTTATTTTTATTGAACCAAATGTAATTCCATATTTGACTATGCTCTAATAAAGCCTGCAAGTGGATTCCCACTCCATTGTCACAACTCTATCGTTACAAGTAGTGTAAAAAAGAAGTGATTTAAATTATATGAAATATTTGATTTGCTCTACAGATGAGCTCACCTTGAGTTCTGTTCTGGCTCTCAGCTCTACTTTGTACCCCAACTTCAGGTCCATCAGGATTTTTACTGTACTGGAATGGACATGGATTCTGTACGCTGCAAACACACAAAGTTTAAGTGTCTTTTTAGCTTTTTCTCTTTAATTTTAGCCATGCCAACTGTTTAATTCATAAATTTGAATTTAATTGATTTCAGATATTAATATTTTTATCACTGTATTTCGATGAGACATAAATCTTCAAATACCGATCGTAGAAATACAGAAAACAGAGTTGTTTATGGTGAAGCTAAGTGTCTCATGCTTACGCAATCCCGTGGACTCCATTCTAGAAGCAGTGGTGACCGTGTCCCCAAACAGACAGTACCGTGGCATGGTCAAACCCACCACACCAGCCACACAAGGACCTAATAGAAAGCATACATAATGTAAAGAAAGCATTTACATTTACATTTTTAAATAGAATTAAACTACATGGGATAGATCAGCCTGACCTGTGTGAAGTCCTATCCGGATGCGGACTGGTACATCAGGCATATGTCTCATTTTGAAGGTGCCAACAGCACTCAGGATGTCCAAGGCCATATTTGCAATCTCTGCTGCATGTCGGTTCCCATTGGGCACAGGCACACCTGATGCCACCATGTAAGCATCACCTATGGTCTCCACCTATAGACAATAAAGACAAGAGACATTCATAAGTAAACTGAAAGTGTATGATATTTAGAAGTAAAGGGCCGTATTATGGAAATGTTACTTTTACATGTCTGGACATAACTGTGTGCTGGCAGTGTGTGTACACATCCACCCTTAATGATAAAAATCTTCCCACGTTTTTTAATTCCCATAAATCATAAGCAGTGTCTCAGAACAAGCCATTTGTAGAATATGTAAAAAAAAAAAAAACGTAACAGGACCAGCCCACGAATGATGTTGACGAACACTGCTGTATCAGAAATGACTTATTATTAAACCTATAGAAGATATTCAGTCCAGAACAGTGAGATATTTTCTGTTTTCATTTTATTGTTTGGGTCATATTAACAGCATAGACAGCAGGATAGGTACTGTATATTACACTCAATACACAGATATGATAAAAAAAAAAACATTTGATTTGATTTGATTTCTTTCCCACCTGTTTAACTTTAAGCACAATGAGACATGAAAGAGCGCTTAGTTTAGGGCTTACATGTCATGTGACAGCCGCTTTCTATGCGTGTGCTTCAGATGTGTGCCCTTAGAAAACCCTATATCATATGTTAAAAGGAAATAACTTTAAAACGCATTAATTCAGCATGACAGACATGATAATCAAAAGCAAATAGATGTTTTGTTTTGGCAGAGTATCTGAGGAACGAGCTTTAAAGGCACAGACCTATTCTGGAAAAGGGGGCGGGGAGCAGCAGCTCATTTGTATGCTCGAAAAACAGCATATTTTTACTACTTCTTAAAATATAAATGTTCAAAATGATATATTAAATGATCCGTAGGGTATTTTATTAAACTTCTCAGACACATTCTGGGGACACCTGAAGGGATATAATAGGTCTTCTTTAAATGAGAGAAATCACTGTGGAAGCCAACACATTTGCTTATACAACGAATACAAACAATAAAACTAAGTTTTTCAATAAATGTTACCATAATTTTTCTAGTGTTACCTTGTAGACGTCATGATTGCCGATTACAGCATCAAATGTTGTGTAAAGGTCATTGAGGAGGTCAACCACCTCTATGGGCTCGCTGTTAGCTGAAATTGTAGTGAAGCCAACAATATCACTGAAATAAAGACTGACACTGTCAAAATACTCCGGTTCGACAGTAGTGCCCAGCTTCAGAGCCTCTGCCACTGATCTAGAGAGGATGAACAAAAACAAACTACTTATGAGTGAATGAAAGTGGTTCCCTATTTATTCCTCTAAATATCATATTAGTGCATAGTGTGGTGGTAAAGTCTATATACTGTGACTGTGTATATATCACTTACGGGGGCAACATTTGTGTGAGGAGTTTCTCAGTCTTTTGCTTCTCTATTTCCAGCTCCTCTGTTCTTTCCCTGATCAACTCCTCCAAGTTGGAAGAATACTGCTCCAGCATCCGCAACATGGAGTCTATGATGTTGGTTTTTTTCCCTTTATTAACATTCTTGAACTGTAGAGAGAATAAGAAAGAAGACTGAGAACGGTGGAGAATATAAGAATAGAATCAGACTGATTTCATACAATTTGTGTCCACTGCTTAGTTATTCAGAGACCTATACATTATCAATCTAATTTCAGTCTTACAACATTAAATGAGTACTAAATAAAAGTTTTTAATTTTACAAAAGAAAGGTTTAAAAGACAAAAAAAGAAAGAAAGAACGAACGAAATAAACTTTTGAGTTACCTAACCATACATGGTGAAAACTGAAAATGGTTAAATATTGCATTATACTTGTCACATCATCAGCTGGAGTGCCCATGAACACCTGGTGGTGATTAGTCCTGAGCATGGGATTCTGGGTAATGGAGTTGGAAATGGAACTACAAAAATGCCAGAGTTCTGAGTGGAGTGCCCTCTATAGGAGTTCATGGGCACTCCAGCTGGTGATCCTGACAATACTGGGGGTTGTTGAATGATTAAATCTTATTGGTTGACAAACATTCTAAGGCAATTATTTTTAGGGAAACGCAGGGCTAAAGTAGTTCCAGGCAGGGCTCAGCCTCATTACATGTCCATATCACTTCGCAAAATGACTTCAGTTATTCAAAGGCCCTTACAGCCTACAACAGCAAAATAACCAAAAACATAACAAAACTGACCAAGTAATTAAATATAGTAATTAAATATAGCAAACAAGATAAAAAAAAAAAATAATTTCCCATGTTTCTGCCATAAAGTAATATTCTATTATGTACGGAAAGCACATACTCTCTTTCTCTCATTTTTACAGTATAGTCAAACATTCACACACACACACACACACACACACACACACACACACACACACAGAAACGTGTTATTAGTGCTGCTCTGACGACTTTAGCTTCTTTAATTTTAACAGAAACAGATTAACTTACAATTTCGCTAGTAATAGAGATGCTGCTGCCAATCACTGTTAAGAGATGCACAGTCTCGGGTAATTCACATCGCTTAATCGCTCTCTTAATTTCTAATAACTTCATTATTATCTAGATTAGTCTGCTATCAACAGCAACAGCCTTCGTTGCTAGGTCTAAAATGACATTTTGTAAATAGCAACGGAGGTGAAGGATGAGATGCATAAGAAATTAATCCTACTCACAAGAGTGTTTTAAAGACAAATACTTGACGAATGTCTGTAAATACAACATCTGAACAATATTTGAAGTGTGGTAAGCGTAGTATAAACAGAAAATTGGCAACAGGCCATTGAATTATTAGAAAATAATGCACATCCGAGGTAGTGATGCGGCCACAGCACGAAGTGTAGTTTATTATTCCTTACTTATTATGTGTGTTACCCTAATGTTGTGAGTATTGGCCATGTTTTCTGGACAAGCCACTTGAGCTCTGAATAAATATGTGGCTTTCTGTGTTACCACCTGTTATTGTGGTGGTTATCAGTACATTTTACAGTAAAGAGCAAATTTTGGTAGTTGAAGCACATCCATATATTATTTTTATTTTTTTTTAAATAAATGGCCCATAATACAGTATTTTGATCACAGCATTTTTATACTGAATTTCTGGCAACCACATAAATTCAACATTATGGTGATGTTTTGGCATCATTGCTGATGTTCACCTGGTCAAAGACTTCATCAAATGTGGGTCTCTTCTCTGGCAGTTCATTCCAGCACTGCTTCATAAGCTGAATACACTCCATGGGAGCATGATCCGGGGAAACAATGGGCCTGCACATTGGAGGAGGCTTCCGGATCTTCTGGACAATTTCTATATGATCCAGATGTATTAAAGTCTTAGACATTGTAAAATTATTGTAATGTACACAACACGCTACCAATATAGACAGTACAGTATAGACCCGGTGTCCACAGAAAGGTTCAGAGAAAACCAACATGAAACAAAAAACTGTATGTCTCTGTCATCAAAGATTTTGAAAACCCCAGGTAAAGATGGTGGGGTCATGTGATTTTACCATCAGAAGAGTACTCCAGCGTGCAGAATGGAGGCCCTCGCATGACCACCTCTTGCATGATGATTGAGAAACTGTACACATCACCAGGGAGACTGCCATATAAACCAGGGTAGGGCCCTCTCAGTATCTCAGGGGCGGTCCACAGAAGGGCTGTGGGGGATACAAATATTTTAACATCCTATGCAGGAGGTAGACATCAAGAAAGGTCTCACGATAAACCTTACTTTCAGCTGGAGGTTCAACATAAGGAAATCTCTGGGCTTCCAAAACCTCGTTGTAGCCATAGTCTGTGATTTTGAGCACAAAACGCCCATCGACCACACAGTTCCTGGATTTAAGCCTTCCGTGACAGACGTTCCTGTGATGAAGATACCTCATACCCTGCATGCCAGTCAGAAACACACATAAGCTTACATGTGATGTAACTCCAATAAACATACATACAACAAAACCAATTAATGAATCATGTTTTTAATGACCAATAAGTACATTTAGAATTCAGATTCTGTGATTATTGTGGCATTATTGTGGATTATTGTTTCAGTGCTCTTCAATTAAACCAAGCTCATTCCTAATAAGAGCACCTTAATGAGGTCTAGAATGAGAGAGGACTTGAACATCCAGTCCAGTTTGACGTCATCATTGAGCAACAGATCTTCCAAGCTGCCGCGCGAACAGTACTCTGTAACGATGGCAAACACCCCACAGTCGTGGAAGAAGCCGAGAAAGGGGTTAACGTTCTCATGCCTCATATCTTTCATCTGGAATATCAAGAGCAATCATATGATTAATTGTATGATAAAATAAAGGAAATAATCAACAGCAGCGAACAAAGAACATACGGTCCCACTTTATATTAGGTGGCCTTAACTACTATGTACTTGAACATACAAACAGAATGAGCACCACACCTACATTTTTACTATGTAAAAATCAGCGGCAAAACCAACCAGTTCAAACACATCACTGGTTTGAGGAGTGATGCTCCGGAAATTTCCAAATGGAAGCCTTTTGAGCCAGGCCCAATCACCCTGCAAAGCAAGAAACAGCGGAGTAAATGTTCAAAGAGATTTACATTAAATATGTATAAATAATATATAGAAATAGTTCATATAACATAAAAAATTTTCTATGATGCTTACTTATAATGTTAGTTAAGGTTTCTTGCTCTCATAATCTAGTTTTACAGTCTAAATAACCATTTTCCACCATCCCTTTGACTAAAAAACAAACAAACAAAAACATGTTTTTGATATTTTACCATTAATATTTCAATATATTGGCTGCATTTGTCGGGTCAAAATATAATAAACAGTAATATTATTATTGATAATTATTAATTAAATATTAATTTCCTAATTACTAATTAGAATCATACGTTACTTTCTTACTGACCCGAAACTTTTGAACGATAGTGTAGTTTACACTGTTTTTCATCAGGATGGTTCAAGCCCATTGATATGCAAATGTGCGATACGTTTGAAGATTTCTAAACATGTATTTGCAGCTTCATTTGGAGCAGATTTTTTTTGTTGTGAATGTTATCTATTTATTTTGCACTAATTTACTTTAAAGTAGAAAAGGAAATATTATATTTTTCGTAATATGAGCCTTTAATATTCCATCTGCCATTTTGCCATTGAGTGTTTTTCTTTTACCTCATAAATGGCAACATTAGAATTTTCGCAGGTGGCTGGCGACTGAACGGACGGAGACTTGAGGCTTCGCTCTGAAATGCTCATTCTCGAGTCACTGGCCTTGCTGTCATCCACGCTCAGCTTCTGCATTTCAGATACAAGTATGAATAACTAGTGTGGAAATGTTTGTTTGTGTGTTCACGTGCTTGTGTTCTACTGACCTTATTGCTCAGGGATGGGTTGATGAATGTGACATCATTTAAAGTCAGTAAAATCTTGTTTGGACCCTGCACCATTCGGATCTTACTAAGTTTACGTCTATACAAAACATTACAAATATTTAAAGAAACTTTTAGACAGAATCTGCACACTCTGAGCAAAATTAATTGTTTTAATAAATGTAGGTTGTATATACCTGATGCAGTAAAAACAGACAACTGAGAAGAAGATGAACAGAAAACCAGACAGGAAGATTAAAACCATGTTTAAAAGATTCACACCTGTAACACAGAGGGTGATTGATACATATGACATAAAATGCATGTATGTCGATGTGAACGAAAACCAAAAAACCTTGTACATACAGTACACACTCACCTCCACGGCAGATGAGCCCATGTGTAAACCAGCAGCTGGAATCAGTTTTCGGTGGTCCAGCTGGGGAGAAATGTATTGGCCGTCCCAGGAAACGCACCATATCTGTCTGCATCTCAATATGATGTGTAGGTTGCAACTCCCAAGAAAAGCCATCTGTGTCCAGCACCACATAGTCCATTGTGCCAAAGTCAGAAGAGTTCGCCTGTAGGCTAAAACCTTTGAATAGTAGGTTTCGGGCATTCTGGGCGATGTTCCCCCCAGACATCCACTGACCTGAAGCCCTGACACTTTGCACAGCATGAGCCATGAACAAGATGGAGGAGTAGATGGTGCCAAACAACGGGGACACCTGTAAGGAATGTGAAGATTTTACATTAGCTACATATTAGCTTAGTGTTTAAAAAAACTTAAAGCCACATGCAGAACATTGCTGTACCTGCTGTGGTTTAAGGTGCCTGGGAAGCCCTCCTTCCTTCTGGGCCTTTTCAAAAGCTTGGTAGAAAGACTGCTCCTGTGGAGACTCTATAGTGATGGTGAGCACAGCATCGTAAGCTCGTAGTAGCTTACTGTTATGGCGCAGGACAGGCTGGGTTATATGATGGTAGGGCAGACTGTAAAAGAGCGTATCGTACGGTAAAAACACCAGCGAGCCGTCTGTCATCCGCATGTCATAAGCAGTCTCCAAAAGCAACTTCTGGGTTCCTCCACCAATCAACGCCGAGTGCATAACGAGGATGACCACTGCAAACAGAAGTAAACATGAGCGGACAGGCAGAAAGAACAGTGACAAAAGAGCAGTCATTTGTCTGAGACTGTCTGAGATCACACTGAAATCTGTTTTTGTTTTTAATTATAATGATGAAATAATTTATGAAAAAATAAAAGAGAAGTAAATATTTCAGTATAGAGAAAAAATGTGATAATTTTTTAGTGTTCTAATCATAATATGAGTAAACTGCTGACAAAAATGGCTGATAATATAATTTTTAATGAAGAGTTTTGTATTCAGTTGTTTTTAAAATAAATTAATAAATAAAACATACTAGCATTTCACTTTCAACATGTACATAAAGTTCAATTTAAACATTAAATGCATGACATTTCTATTACAAATATATGTTGTGCTCTTTACTTTTTATCCATTAAAGAATCCTGATCAGCATATTAGAATGATTTCTGAAGAATCATATAAACTCCGAAGAAAATTCAACTTTGAAACCACTGGAATGTAATCATTTGTAATTCTTAATTTTATACTAATACTCATTATTCATTTTAAAAGATGATGTACATTTACAATACAATATCAATATTACAGCATTAATGCTTTAATGTTTACTGTAATGTTGGCTTAGTGAGCATAAGAGACTTCTTTCAAAAAAAATTTTGACCCATCTTTTGACCCATCTTCAAACCCATATCAAACTTTTGAACAGTAGTGTAGATACTGAAGTATCAGTATCGCAACATTGTACTGTAGTAAACTCATTTGGAGTGTAAACTATGGGATAAATGAGTCGCAATAGTACATTTTACAGCTTAACATGAGAGCAGATCATTTATCACTAAATCATATCATACAATGGCATTAATGTTTTAAACTCACAGCGGAGATCTGCCACTTTCTTGACTCTGGCCAGGGTCTCACGCACACTGGTGTGGTCATTATGAACAGATGCCACGATGCCAACAGGCAACCCATGACTCCGCAAGACATTGGCCAGCTTTATACCCGCCTCCAACCAGACATCCTCAGCTGATGTAATGATGCCCACATGTGCCCAGCGAAAGTGGTGCATGAAGCGTAGCAAGACCAGGGAGGGTAGGGGCATGCTGCGTGCAAACGTAGGGTGACTCCGGGCGTCATCCAACTCATGTCCAATACAAGACCAGGAAAAAACTGCCTTATTCCAACTCTTTCCTAGCAGAGAGGCAGTTTCACAGTAGCCTGGGTTCACTGGACCAATAAACCCAGATGCCCGTGTGTAGAAGCCAAGGAAACGGGCAAAAGCCTGGGATGTCTCACAGTCCTCCTCCAGGATGACATAATCAAACGTGATGCCCTGTGAAAGGTAGGGGTCCCTGTTGATGTGATCTACAGCTAACCGCGCAGCCATGCCGGGCTGGGCTTTAGTGAAGAGGGGGTCACATGACCAAGGCCCCACCACCCCAACCCTGACGGTGGCAGCAGAGGTGGCAGGGAAAAGGCACAGGAAGCTTACCGTAGACAACAGCAGCCAGAGACACAAATAGCTATGTTTATGATCATAAGAGAAATGAATGCTTTGGTCAGGGGTCTGGAGTTCTCTGGTGGCCCATCCTGGACATAAGGTGTGAAAGGCACTGGACGGCCGTCGCATTGCAAGGTAACAGATCAGCCACACAGCAGGTGGGTTGGCACACAGTGGAGCTTCTTCACTGTCTCATGAGAGATCCCCTTAATGTCAATCGGGTCACCAACCACAGCAGATTAACAGGTTAAATCAGTTTGCTAAAATTATTATCAGTTGATATTTAGCATGATATCCAGTTAAAATGCTTTCAGAACAGCTAAAATACAGAAATCAAGAAGGATTTCATCTATAAATGAGTGCTGGTTATTTATGTTTTGAGATTGGGAGTGAGAGGATTGTTGAAATCCTGTTAAGAGCACAGTATAATTCCGTAATGCTCTTCAACTTTATCCAAATAAAACATTTAATGCATTTCAGTTATTGTCTTGTTAACCCCAAAACAGATCAATCTGCAAAACAACCATTACTGTATGTGCTTCACTATATTGGGTATCAGTATGGAAATATGAAACTTAATTGATTTTAAATGTGATTATGAAAATAGGGCTCTGCTGCTGCTTCAGTTTATTGTGATCATCACAGCCAAAAGACAGAAATAAGTATCTTTAAGTAAACTAATTCAATTAGTTTGAAAAGAACCTGCCAGCAGCAGTACAGCGATATAAACTATAATCAACGAGATTAATTATCTAGAATCACAACACTTTTTTAATCTTATTGACTTTGTATTGACTTTATGAAGTTACTCTTGTCAGTTTTTAAAAATGCAGTCTAGCATTACCAATTAGTGACACTGCTTAATTAACTACTTAACCACTGGATTTGACTTACCGACTCTGCCAAAGTAATATCTGATTGCTCATTTCCATATCTCATCTTCTCAAATCCTCTCCATTGAAACACTGTGACCATGTGCAAAAATCAGTGTAATGAATTATTTCTTGTTATTTGCAAATCTGTGATTAAATAAATCCAAATATGAGCAGCACGACCCCGGCCTGTCCAGAACTGAGTTACAGTTATAATCTTCTCTTCTGCTATACACCATGCCACTGCTGACCTCAATGAATCACCTGAAGATTATATCAATCCAATTTTCAATCTGTGTGGAAGACACATTGCAGTTTTGTGCATGTTCTTTTAAATATGATAATTTTTGTGCTGATAATTGTTAAAAAAAAAAAGTTTTGTCATAATGACCACTTATTTAAAAAAATGGAAGAACAATTGAAGAATAGAAAGAGCAAGAACTGCAGAATCCAGTGAATTTCCCAGTTATGCCTGCCTGATATTACTTTGGCCTGGAGCTCTGTGAGATTATTTGGTGCTGTGGTCTCTTTAATATTTTTTTCAGACACCTAACTCTGGTAAAGCTATTTAATATATTTATTATATTAAAAACATTTATTTTCTGCTCCATCTGTCGCTGCCACCCTCTCTCTTTCCTCCCTGCAATCCTACAAAAATACTTTCCCTCAGCAGATTGCTTTCTTTATTCAGTGAGTGACTGAAATTAAATCCTTCATCAATCAGGTTGTTTGAGTAAAGCCTTGTCTGAAAGGTTTTCCATATCTCCATGTCTTATATGCCCAGTCAAAATTCTTGGTAGATTTTCTCAAGCATAATTCTCATAATTCCCCATCTAGACCTGAGGCGCAGAGTAATATGTCACTCACGTGTCAAAGGTAATGAATATGAGAAGATTGCTGTTGCAGATCTTAGTGCATCAACATTCCCTCGCTGACGTCAAAACCTTCCGTCATCAGTCAGTGAGACAGATCAGCGTTCATCGGCATTGCTTATTAGAAAGCTACAATAAAAAAATAATAGAAATAATAATAATAATAACACAAATTAGATCAAATGCACACACTGTATGCTTGCATTATGAATACTTTCAAAGTTAGAAAATAAAACTGATAAAAATATTTTTTTTTTTTTAAAAAGTACGGACTCAAAAGTGACGTAAATAAGCAAGTCGTGATGACAATGATTAATAATAGCTCGTGTGAAAGGATGACCTCTGGGGACAAACTGGAGAAGTTGCAGGTCTAGATGAGGTATTTTATATACTCAAAATTCAAGTTATTTTGATTCTTGACTATTTATAGATCTACATGCCTTCCACAATAGGAAATACAATTCGTGTAACTATTTATACTATAGAGGGAATGGAAACTTTCTCAACCGTTCCAGACTTAGATTGTAGTTGTGATGTGGCTTCTGTAATACTTTGATGCCATATGTAGTCTAGAAGGAAAACAAATGGAGTTTGGTACACGGACTGACTTGCTATTAATCTTTTATGATATTTTCTTTTTTATGTGTGTGTTTATATAAATGTGGATAAACACACATGTAAAGTATTATATTTTTATATGTGAAATTAAAGAATATGTGTATAAAATGTATTTGTATATATCTGTGTCTGTAAAGTTGCACAGTAGCTGGGCTACTGAAGACAAAATACTTTTAAAGATCACAATTACAAGTGTGATTATAAATGTAGGTGAGGTGGGTTTTTATTAAAAAGTCGATAAGGTCTGTAAAGCAAAGAAGCAACTGTATCAAGACAAACAACAGATTTATTAACATTCCAAATAAAAAAAGTGAAATGAAAGTGAGGTGATGTGAGGCCAAGTATGGTGTCCCATTTGTGCTCTGCATTTAACCATCCAAGTGCACACAAAGAGCAGTGATTAGTGTTTCTTATTAGCTGGTAAGCCACTGCATCACAGAACATTTGCTAAATACAGTAATAGAAAAAATGAGTGAAAAACTTAACTGGCACATTTCTGACCAAGTCTCTACAAACTCAAAAAAAGTTTGAAGACTGCTGAGCTGATATTTGGAGACTATTATTATTCAAAGCCAACATGCTGTGAAGCATAACCTATAACCTATTAAATTGGTCTGCATCCACATGGTTCAAGTTTGAATTATACAGCTGTCAGACATGGTGGGCAATCCATATACGGACAGCCATCTCATGGGAGCCATTAGGTCTGATGACCGCTCTGTCTTGTATATACAAGAATATGAGGCCATTTTATTTGAGCAGTTTTAATTATGGTGTTTTTTTTTTGTTGTTGTTGTTTTTTTTTTTTTTTGTAATAATGCCTCTTTGTAAATCAGTGCAAAATCTGAAAGAGCTTTTCAACTCTTTTATCCCTGAAAGAGCTGGACCATCAAGGGAATGGCAAACCTTAAATGTAAAAGGACAAACAGTTACATGGTGAACACAATGATTTCAGAGACTAAACCACAAATTACTAGGGTGAATCTCAAAGAGTACTTCAGCTGCACATGTACACAGATCATTAATTATTCCCTTGATGTTGTTTCCAAAACTGAACAAATATGAAAACAGATGTGAACATACATGCCAGTATTCAAACTGCAATTAATCAATAGATGTTATTTGAAGTGTTAATACCGCAGTCAGTCTTGACAGAGGTTCCACTGACAGGAACTAACAGGTCTCAAACCTCATTGACGTCTGTCACTCTAAAAGGATCTCTGTCTTTTTTTATTCTCAGTAACAGCTCTCTACTTCTTTCTCTCCATCTAGCTTCCTGCCTCACTGCCTTTTTTACCTTTCTCTTTCTGTTTTTCTCTCTCTTTCCACCCTCAGTTCTCCTTTGGAAATGGTCTTGGTCTTGCTTCCTGTGGCTGTGATAACGTAATGAGCTCAGATTGGGGAAAAAAATGTCTCTCACCATTTCACGTCACAGCTGTTTCTGATCTAATAACAATAATAACAATAATATTTCAAACTTCCTTTACCAGCTTTACTAGAGTGCCTGACATCTTGCCAAATTTAAAAATGCTGGCTAATGCTAAACGTAAATACAGTAAGACTGTTTTTCACACCAGCCCTAATAATGTTCGACTCCGCCAGTCGGAGATCACTAAAAATAACATTAAAGAGGTCTGTGAACTTGCAAGCACAATGTCAGACACTGTAATATGCTCTGGTCCCCTCCCTGCTATTGTGGTGATGAGATACATAGCAGATTGCCATCACTCAGTGGCTGGATGTCTAAATCATGCCCGCAGAATAACATACAGGTAGGTTTCATAGACAGTTGGACAAGCTTTTGGGGCAGACCTGACCAGTTGAAAAGATATGGTCTTCATCCCATCTTCATCTTCATCATGGTCTTAGAGTTTGTACTTGTACTAACTGGGGCCCAGGTCAGGATGCAGACAGACTGGCTAAACTGACTGTCTGCTAGTCGCCTCACATCACAGAAGTCAATGTAAAGTCACAGACGTTAATTCTCAGCACATAGAGACTCTTTCACTTAGATAACCAATTTAAGAGTAACAATTAAATTGAGGTTCAACAGATAAAAAACAGTTGCAATACGGAAAAACAAATGATAAACAAAATGAATATCAGGTCCCTTTTACAAAAGCACTTTTTGTACATGATATGATCACTTGATCATAACCTAGATGTGCTCTGTATGACAGAAACCTGGCTAAAACCTGCTGATTACATTATTTTAAATGAGTCTACCCCCCAAGATTACTGTTATAAACATGAGCCACATCCAAAAGGTAAAGGGGGAGGTGTTGTTTTAATTTATAACAATGTTTTCAGTATTTCTTAGAGGGTGGGCTTAAAGTATAACACGTTTGAAGTAATGGTGCTTTATAATTATCCAAAAAAACAAGTGTTAAGGGCACCTTACAGACTTTATTAAAGGGTTTGCTGATTTTATATCTGAACTATGGACTCTCTTTTCTAGCATTTTAAATACAGTTGCTCCTTTACGCTTAAGGAAGGAAAACAGTCTGACAATGTGGTATAATGAGCATACTCGCACCCTAAAGAGAGCAGCCCGGAAAATGGAGCGCAGCTGGGGGGAAACAAAACTAGAGGTATTTTGTATTGGTTGGCAGGAAAGTAACCTATCCTACATAAAAGCATTAAAAAACTGTTAGATCTGATTACTTTTAGTCTCTTTTAGAAGAAAACAAACATAACCCCAGGTATTTATTCAATATAGTGGCTAAATTAATGAAAAATAAAGCCTCAACAAGTGTTGACATTTCCCAACATCACAGCTGTAATGACTTTAGGAACTATTCTAACCATGCAGCCGTCAGCTACAGTATCGCGTCAGACAGTGCACTATAGATCCCCTAAGGAACAGTTCCACTCATTCTCTACTATAGGAGAGGAAGAATTGTTAACTTGTTAAATCATCTAAACCAACAACATGTATGTGAGACCCTATTCCATCTAAGCTCCTAAAAGAGGTGCTTCCAGAGGTCATTGATCCTCTTCTGACTATATTATTTCCTCATTTTCATTAGGATATGTCCCCAAAACCTTCTAACTGGCTGTCATTAATCATCTCATCAAAAAAAAAAACTTTACCCCAAAGAACTAGTTAATTACAGACTGATCTTGAATCTCCCTTTTCTGTCCAAGATACGGGAAAAGGTAGTATCCTCACAATTATATTCTTTCTTAGAGAAAAATTGTATCTGTGAAGATTTCCAGTCAGGATTTAGACCGTATCATAGTACTGAGACTGCTCTCCTTAGAGTTTAAAATGACCTGCTCTCATCATCTGATTGTGGTTGTATCTCTCAATTAGTGCTATTGGTTCTTAGTGCTGTGTTTGACACTATTGACAACAACATTCTTTTGCATAGACTAGAAAACTTTTTTGGCATTAATGGAAATGCATTAGCATGGTTTAAATTGTACTTATGACCACCTTCAATTTGTAGCTGTGAATTAAGAGGTATCATATCGATCGCAAGTTCAGTATGGAGTACCTCAAGGCTCAGTACTAGGGCTGTTACTCTTCACGCTTTACATTTTACCCTTGGGAGATACAGTATCATCGGGAAACACAGTGTTAGCTTTCACTGTTATGCTGAAGATACTCAGCTCTATATTTCTTTGTACATACAAACATACCATTTTGAAAAACTAATGGAATGCATAGTCAATATAAAAAAACTGGATGATTGTGTTAGGACCTAAAAACTCTGCATGTAATAACCTAAAACACTGTCTAAGACTTGATGGGTGCTCTGTCAATTCTTCGTCATCAGTTAGGAACTTGTGTGCTATTTGATAGCAATCTTTTCTAGAAAGCCACATTCCTAGAATTTGTAAAACTGCATTCTTCCATCTAAACTAAATCCTGCTGTCAATGTCAAATGTAGAAATGTCATATTATTGTAATGTTTTATTGGGTGGTTGTTCTTAATGCTTAATAAAAAAAACTTCAGCTAGTCCAAAATGTAGCAGTTAGAGTTCTTATTAGAACCAGGAAGTATAACCATATTAGCCTGGTTCTGTCAACACTGCACTGGCACCCTATCAAACATCATATAGATTTTAAAATCTAGCTTATTAATCATAAAGCCCTGAATGGTTTAGCACCTCAGTATTTGAATGAGCCCTTGTTACATTATAGTCCTACATGTCTGCTGTGTTCTCAAATCTCGGGCAATTTGATAATACCTAGAATATCAAAATCAACTGCGGGCGGCAGATCCTTTTCCTATTTAGTGCCTAAACTCTGGAATAACATACCTTACATTGTTCGGGAGGCAGACACACTCTTGCAGTTTAAATCTAGATTTAACCTGGCTTACACATAACACACTAATACACTTTTAATATCCAAATCTGTTAAAGGATTTTTAGGCTGCATTAATTAGATAAACCGGAACCGAGAACACTTCCCATAACACCCGGTGTACTTGCTACATTGTTAGAAGAATGGCATCTATGCTAATATTAGTCTGTTTCTCTCTTATTCCAAGGTCACCATAGCCACCAGATCCAGTCTGTATCCAGATCAGATGGTCACCGCAATCACTCGGATCCAGTACGTATCCAGCCCCAAGATGGTGGATCAGCACCTAGAAAGGACTTCTACAACCCTGAAAGACAGCGGAGACCAGGACAACTAGAGCCCCAGATACAGATCCCCTGTAAAGACCTTGTCTCAGAGGAGCACCAGGACAAGACCACAGGAAACAGATGATTCTTCTGCACAATCTGACTTTGCTGCAGCCTGGAACTGAACTGCTAGTTTCGTCTGGTCAGAGAAGAACTGGTCCCCCGACTGAGCCTGGTCTCTCCCAAGGTTTTTTCTCCATTCTGTCACCAATGGAGTTTTAGTTCCTTGCTGCTTTCACCTCTGGCTTGCTTAGTGGGGGACACTTAATTTACAGCGATATTGTTGACTTGATTGCAAATAAATGCACATACACTATTTAAACTGAACTGACTGAGTGATGACATAACTGAATTCAATGATGAACTGCCTTTAACTGTCATTTTGCATTATTGACACACTGTTTTTTTTTTATTAATGTTGTTCAGTTGCTTTGACACAACTTGTTTTGTTCACAGTGCTTAACACAGCCTCTTTCTCAGTTTTTGCAGGCCATAGCAGCAACCGGAATCCATTCATAATGGTAATGTCAGAGAGAAGGCTTATTAAATCTGTCTTACGCAAACTAAAGGAGATGTCCACTGATTCAGGCTTGTGGTCTAATCCATCACCAGAGCCCTCTGTTTTTGTAATTGTAGGCCTACTTAAATATTATGGTCAGGCCATGTAACATGCATTTAACTTGCCACAGGAGCTGTGTTCTACTCTGCCATCATTGAATCCATACTCTGCACTTCAGTAACTTTCTGGTTCAGCTCAGCTTCAAAATCTGACCTCAGATGACTATAGAGGGTAGTCCAGACTGCTGAGCGAATCATAGGTACCTGTACAACCCTGCTTTCTATTCAAGAACTGTACTTATCCAGAGTGAGCAAAAGGGCTGGCAAAATCACTCTGGACCCCTCACACCCAGCACACTCCCTCTTTGAACTGTTGCCATCTGGCCGACGCTAAAGAGAACTGGGCACCAGAATGACCAAACACAGGAAAAGTTTCTTCCCTCAGGCAATACATCTAATGAACACTTGATAATACACACATACTTAGTGTATACTTCAATTTTTTACACATTATATACCTGTACATACAAAACTGCCTGTTTGTAATATACCTACACATACAATTGTCAATTTGTATATTGTCATTCCTTACCTACTAATTTGTATTTTATATTCTTTTATTATGTGTCATTCCTTACCTAATCATTTTTATTTTTTATTCTTGTATTATTGTGTTTTTGTTCTGTTGCTGTCATTTTGTTGCACTGCGGAGCTTCTGTCATGAAAAACAAATTCCTTGTATGTGTAAATATACCTGTTAATAAAGCTCATTCTGATTCTGATTCAACTGTCATACAATGGTGTCTCTTACTAATTACTAAACAAATGATAAAATACATAGACATTAAATGTATTTAATTATATTTTTGCATATTTACCTGTATACTTGTTCCATAAAGACAAAACAAACAGTCTATTACAAGGAACAAAACAATCTCTGTTACTACAATCGATAAGTAAGGTGCATGATTGTGCAAAGTTGCGTCTGCAGAATGATACATGAGAAATGAACAAAATAATATAATAATAATAGCCATAACTTATCACTGAATGACGCGACTGGACTGAACAATCAAAATTGAGTTTTATAGAAAGTTGGGTAATAATTATGTACAAGAAGTTACCTTATGCTAAATGGTGTGCCTGGTGAAGAAATTGTTTTGAGGAACTGCCTACATCTGTTATGTTTATGAGGGTATTTTCTTTCCAGTCACAGTTTATGTCAGTATAATTATTTTACTGTTACTTAAACTAGTTGCATTTTACAGTGCAAATGTGAGACTTACACTACAATGCATATACTGAACGTTTAAGTTCTTTAAAAACCTTTCTTGTTTAGAAATACTGATGATATTGTAGAACATTTAGTTCTCAGAGATACCCAGATACATATGCACATTTATTCTGGTAATGGTTTAGTGGACTTGTAACACTGCCAATCAACCAACGAGTTCTCTTTTTCCAACAATCTGAGAATAATAGAATAAGATTTCAGTTTAAATGAAATGGAGATTTTGACATAAGAAAGTATTTGTTGATTTATGTAAAACAAGAGGGAGACAAAGAGAGAGAGAGTGTCATGATTCTGCCCTCGTGTCCTTGATTTTTCTTAGTCTTGAGGCAGGATCATGACAGACCCATGTTTTGTGTACAAGCGCATGGCCTTGTCTTTGGGCCATGTGCTTGTGTTGTCTCGTTCCCTTGCCCCGCCCCCCTTGTTAACCTAGTCGTGTCTTGATTGTCCTATCTGTAACACCTGTCGTGTCTTGATTAGTACCCCTATTTAGATCTCCTAGTGTGCTCTGTCTTGCGTCGGTTCATTGTCATTGTGATTGTACCTCAACTGTGTTCTACAATTGTGATTGTGTGTGAGATTGTACCTGTACCTCTGTGATTTGTGTTCCTCACCTGTGTTTGAGATATTGTATCCTGTATAACCGTGAGTGTTATTTGTAGTTAGTGTTCTCCTGTTTTGAGTCTTTGTTTATCTAGATTAATCAGTCCTGTTTTGTTATTGTTGTATCTGCCCTAGTCCTGTTTTCCCCCTCGTGGGTTTTTGTTTTTCCCCTTTTTGTAAATAAACCCCTTGTTTTGAGAATCCCTGTCTGCACCTGAGTTCCTCCCTTACCAATACCTGACAGAGAGAGCCTGAAGGCTTGTTGAGAAAGAAATCAAATCACCACAGCATATAGCGTTTATTTTACCATTGCTTTACTTTGTCATTATATAAGAAAATGGACATGCTGTCACTTTCTGTGGTCAGAAAATTCAAGGTTAGTCACATTTTGAATCTGCTTTTCTTTAGGCCATTGGATGAAGAGAAGAAAATGGTATATCAGAGGTGAAAGGTTAGAGGTCATAATGACTCTAACTGGACGCATGATTAATAGTTTAGTCCAGAAATCAACAGACCTGCTTCAGAGGAATGCCATTTCATCTGTACTGCAAGATAAACAAACGTCCATTTGAGTGGGCGAATGGGACATCTGGAAGAAACAAGCAAAGGAGACCCTCTACTAATCGCCATACTTCACTCATATACTTGAAACAGTGTAAGTAGGTCAAAGGTCACGGGAACTACCAGTCAAAAATCTCTTTCTCCCAACATAGCTGGATTATGTCTCTCGCTGTCTGGAAAAATTGAGATAATCCTACAATAGCATTTTGTAAAACTGCTCCAGTCACATGAGAATTTTAGGAATAGACTGCAAAAACATTATGTGTCCAGTAAATGGCCCTTCAGTATGTTTATTTTATTTTGCTACTTTCAATATACATAATAAATAGGAATATTTTTACCCTAGCTTGACATTAAAAGAGGAATTTAATTTATAATCGTCATTTATAAATAAAAGAAATTCATGATTAAACAAATTGAATTTGAGAAATGAATTATAATCCTGGAAAACCAAGAAACATTTGCATAATAGCAGCTAAAAATTGAAACAAAAACAGACTTTTTGGCCTTAAAACCATTAGAAGTTCAGTGCCTGGAGTCCCATGTTACAGTTCATCCAGAGTGCAGTGATCTCACTGCTCATCTTCTATGAGTTTCATTGTTTTGCCTCATGTTTCACAATCCCCTACGCAATAGCAATTTGTTAACACTTTCTGAATCCTATACAGTCACATGGGTCAATCATATCATCATCATCATAGTGCAGTCGCTGACTTGACCTTAGATGACAACACTTGCCGGAACCTTCTCTTCAACTCTTGCATGTTTGGGTTCTTTGTCCTGGCAAGGTGTAGTCCACCTTTTCTCTTCTCCCCATTTCCTCCTCCCAGCGCTCGGCTTACCTCCTGACATAAGAACAGAAAGGCAGCCTGGACGCTCTCATGGTTTTCCCTGGCCGAGGCCTCAAAGTAGGGCTCTCCCAGTTGATCAGCCAGCGCCTTACCCTCGTGATCCGGGACCTGCTGGGCACGCAGCAGGTCGCTCTTGTTTCCCACGATGATAACAGGGATGTTGCCGCTGGGATGGATTCGGCGCACATGTTGGTAGAGAGGCTGGATGGTACGGTAGCTGTTGAGGTCAGTGATGGAAAAGACGAGCACATAACCATCTGCCCAGTAAATAGAGCGGTTGATCTGCTCTTGACAGTAAAGACCCTCTGCATCATCCTGGAATGAGAAAACTGGTGTTTTAATTTTCAATTTTATATAACAATGTTTATGAAATTTCCTAGCAATTTCTGGGTGAAAATTGCTTCTACGTTAAATTTTGTAAGCAGGATGCTGATTTGGTAAACAACAAACATTTTATCATCAGTGTTGAAACCGTAGTTGCTGCTTCCCTTATGAAACAAAAAAATATTGCAATATATTGGAAAATATAATGTAATATATTAGGCATATATTCTTATATATATTTATTTTTTCCAATATATTGCAATATATTGAAAGTGGCAATCATTTGTATATTTTGTAATATATTATATAAATTATGTATCATCAATATATTATTAAATGTATTCAAATATATAAAATATTATAAAATAAAATAATATTTTAAGAAATATATTGGTAAATATATTTTCCTTTCGTAAGGGTTAATATTTTGTGGAACTGTGATAATTTATTTATTTTTCTTTTTTTAAGATTCTTTGACAAATAGAATAGCATTCAAAATGAATAGCATTTATTTGAATTATTTGAAATTGAAATTGATCACTTTTGATCAGCTGAGTGCGTCCTTGCTGAGTAAAAGTATTTATTTTTGAATAACAGTTTAAATTTTTAATTAGTCTTCAACGCTGATAATAATAACAAGAAATGTTTGAAATGTTTCTTGAGCCCCGAATCATTTCTGAGCACCAATGATTTCTGAAGGATGAGTAATAGCTTCCTAAAAGTTTAGCTCTGCCAACATAGGAATAATTAACATTTTAAAATATAGTAAAACTGTTTTTTTTTAAAATAATATTTCACAATATTATTGTATTTTTAACCAAATAAATGCAGCCTTGATGAGCATAAGAATCTTCTTTAAAAAAAAAATTATAATATTACAATGAAATGTTTGGACACCAGTAGTGTGTGTGTGTGTGTTGTGTGTGTGTGTAATTACATTATTTTGAACTGATCATTTTCTTGTAAATATTATAATATTATTATTTTATTATTTTAATGATTGCTGCAAATATAATACTGTATGTTAAATAGGTTTTTAACAATAATAGGGCTGATTACTAAGAAGTTAGTTCTAGCATAACAACTACAAAGTAAATTCTCAGTCATTATGACACCTATATATACACACTATGCTTGAGCTAGGATCAGACTGATTCAGTTGAAGAGAGCCCTTCAGTCCACATGAGTCAGACTAATGAGCTTATGCCTGAACACACCCTCTTTATCTCCCCTGCGCTGCATACTTTGTTTACTGGCCAAATGTTTGAACTAATATTCCCCACAGTTCATCAGAAGCTGGAATCCCACAGGCAATGACTGAGTGATCTAAATGACTGTGATAACACTACTTGATGGATGTTTAGCTGAAAGATGGAAGGCATGTGATTTGGAGGTACCTGCAGTGACACACACGGAGTGTCCTGCACTTGTAAAGAAACTTGCTCCCCATCCAAATGAATCTTCCTTGAATACAAGGCTCCTAGAAACGTTGAAGGAAAAAAAATCACTTAAAAATTATAAACGTTAAGTGTATTTTTTATAAGTATCATAAAATCTACTGATGATGAAAACATTTTTACAGTTCAGTTTTACAGTTTCATAATATAGTGGCATTGTTTCTTTATAACGTTTACCTGTGTTGGCTTCATAGTCTCCTATGAATCTCTTAGTGAGAAATCTTACAATCAGAGCTGAAAATTGAAACCAAAGGAAACTTTGTATCAGCATAAAGACAAGAGCAGTGTCACTCAAATGCTCGTGCACAACTTTGCAGTGTCCCAGTGTATGTCGCACCCTGGCGTTAAACTAGCTTAAATATCCCCAACATCATCATTTTTCAGGATTAGAAACATACTTTATTCAGACTTTAAACAGAATAAACTGTATAAACAACTGTATCACCAAAGTGCCGCATGGCAGAAAAATATAATGACATAAAGTAAAATTAGTTATATTAATTCTGCATATTAGAATCCACATTATTTGATATATTTACCTGTTTTTCCGACATTGCTTGCCCCAAGAACAACTATTTTGACGTTTTTGTTCGGCACGCAGTCTAGTGCAGGATACTCCGGTATAGGGACTAGCAGAAAGTTGCTAGAGCCACTGCTCATTGTTCTTGGCTGCTCGATAAGAAGACGCATTTAGAAAGCTGGACCTATTACTCGGCTGTCTAGAAATGAATGTCTTTTCCTCTGCTTTCTCGCGCCTTATGAGAGCCCGCTCCACACGTCAGGTGTCCTCCTCATAACGCAAGAAGCCTTCTGTTATCCACGCTTGCCAGACAGCGGTCATTCATAGTTTTAATAAATCCAGTGCAATCTAGTGCACCCTAAGCGCTTCCTCCACTTATGCACGACATCAATGTTAATTCTGCATACCGGGCCTCTAATGAAGTCACTAATGTAGTCTAGCAAAGTAGAACTGAACGGTGCACCACCCGCAGTTCCTGATCGCCAGATCTCTTTCCACAGACAGCAACTGCGCCTTCTGTTAAAAAAAAGAAGAGGCGAATGGGCGTGAATAAATTAGCGTGGCTCACTCAGACCCAAATTCGTTCAGGCTGAATGTGATATGTGTGTTAAATTAAGATTCATAAAAGTTCAAGTTTGACAGAATGTTTATGCACTGATAGTGCATTTATATATTAATAAGCGTGCAATAAAAGAATGAGCGTGTTGTTAAATTACTTTTCAGTTAATGTTAGCTATTTTAATGTTTTTCTTGAAGCACTGTCGTAAAGTGCCGATAATTAAAGAAAGCACAGCAGCTGTTTCCTCATCATGCAAATAAGCCTGAAATTTACTAGCATAAAGTTGGCTTGATGTTGGACGTTCCTTGTTTCCACATTTAGGTACCGTCTCTAAAGTTACACGCGATATACACTTTTCTAATGTCAATTCGGTTTACTGTGATGAGGTAAGAAGCGCTGTTTCCGGGACCAAGCCTCAACTCACTTCACTTGCAGCCGTTTATGAGCACTGTTTATTCATATTAATAATTTAAGCTAAACACTTTCAAACTTAAGGTATACACTATACAGTCTCCGTGCTCACAGTGTCCCAAACACAAATAATTTTTATATATATTTTTTTTAATATTTATATTTTCATTGTCTGGCTATCTGGGATTTCGGTATGGAGTAAAAGGTTAAGATTATAGCTTTTTCGCTAGTATTCTATTACATTGTGAGTTTATATTAGCACTTTCTGTTGTTTTCTCGTGGTCAGACTTAACAAGCGAATAGCATTTGAGGAGAATGACTTACAGTTATAAAAACAACTGTAAACTGTTCATCTAGGTGTCAACTATAATGCACACCTTTTACATGTTTGATATTTATTCAAATAAACTGTTAAATAATATCTACACTGTGAAAAACATCTCTAAAAAGTTACGGTAACTGTCTGGCAACAGTTTACTTACTTACTATAATTTTATATATATATATATATATATATATATATATATATATATATATATATATATATATATATATATATATATATTAGTGCTGTCAATCGATTAAAAAAAATTAACTAATTAATCGCACAATTTTTTTAAATTAATCGCGATTAATCGCAATTAAAAGACTGAAACTTTTTGGATATGTAAATGTAAAATGTATATAATTAATGTAAACTCAAGACAAAGAAACTATTTAAATTCAAAATATGATTGTTTATTGGAATTTTTGTTTAACTTGTAACACAGATTTTCTCATGTAAACAACATACCTGCAATAAACCATCAATATCCTCCAAATTAACTGTTGGCTTGAAAGCCATATTTATTACAGAAATAAAAACACAGGCATGTAAGTACCATTTGAATTTCAAAACAATCAATGCCAATAAAAAACAAAAATGATTTCCATGTTGAATTCTAAGTGGACTGCAAAAAAATTCCAAAGTATAGTCATTGCCAGTGCTTTAAGTGGGCCGTACACACCAGTACTCAGTACCGCCACTTCCAAATATAGCTCTTGAGCGTACCGCCACCTCTCCGTGCGCCCAGAACGTGCTTGTAGCGTACCGGTACGCTCATTTGGACATCTGTTTTAATAGAGGTTTTAATCTTTTACCTGCACTGCCGATTTTCAGAGCGCCCTTCACAATGCAAGCTTCCTAATTCATCCCACCCAGAGCAGAAACTACATTACCCATTCACCCTTATGTTATACAAGTGAATAGCGTATGTGTCGCTTTTCCCACTGTTACGTGTCAACAACTCAACGTGGCCGGAGAAGGTGTGTGAAACTCGTTGTGAGTTATACTAAAGCAAAATATTGAGTATTTATTGTCTGATAAACATTAAAAACTGTCTGCGGAGGTTGAGTCGTCCTGCAGCCCCCGCTGGCTGCTCATTGGCTGCAGCATCTTTTTTCTAAGTTCTAAAAAAATACCGTAGACGGCAAGGCACAAATTTAGATATTCATTTATCTAATTAATCTATAGCCTATGCACAAAGACAATATGATCTTTTTGTCCCCTTTTTGTTTCAAAGCTTGATGAAGAGAGAGAGCGCAAGTTACTGCAGCTGCGAGGAGGACAGTGATGCACGTGCACAGGAGTGATTGACAGTTCGCGGCACTGTGTACAAAAAATACTCCGCTACACAATTATTTCGTTATTTTCGTTTAAGCTTATTAACGTTAGCGTTACAGAAAGGTCTGATTTACGCACTGTTACAGTCATTGTTTTTTTTTTTTTTTTTAAACAATGACATTTGAGTTCATGATTTTAATGTTGCTGTTTCTTGTGGCAGACTAAATGAAGAGTAATGTTTCTTGTGGCAGACTGAAGAGTAATCCGGCAGAGTTTTATACTGAAACTTTCCGTCTAAAAGTCCTTCCTTGGTCTTATCCATATTTCTTTGCACGTTGAACACACATGGCCACAACTGGAAATAAAAAAACTGCAACCGAGTTAATTGCGTTATTTTTTTTTAGCGCGTTAAATATTTCAAATTAATCGAATGCGTTAACGCGCTAATTTTGACAGCACTAATATATATATATATATATATATATATATATATATATATATATATATATATATATATATATATGAAACGACACACCGTTCTAAGCTTAGAGCTTCTGAAAGGGTGCGGCGCAAATCCAAAAATACTACTGATCTTATTGTGTATCAGTCACTCCTATCTTCTTTCTCTGCTAATGTCTCCTCTGCTAAAAGGACATACTACCATAACAAAATTAACAATTCATCTAACTCTTGCATGCTTTTTAAAACATTTTCCTCACTTCTTTGTCCTCCTCCTCCTCCTCCTGCTTCATCTCTAACTTTCGACTTTGCAATGTTTTTCATTAATAAAATTAAACACATTAGTGCACAATTTTCCACACCACAATCAGTCAAGCTCATATCACCAGCAAACTTACACTCATTTACATCCTTCTCTTCACTCTCTGAGGCAGAAGTGTCAAAACTCATCCTTTCTAATCACCCTACAACTTGCCCGCTTGATCCAATTCCATCTCATCTCCTTCAAGCCATTTCTCCTGAAGTTGTACCTGCACTCACTCACATCATCAACACTTCCCTCCACACTGGTGTTTTTCCCTCATCATTTAGACAGGCACGTATAACTCCACTACTTAAGAAACCCAACCTCAACCCATCTCTTTTAGAGAACTACAGACCAGTTTCCTTTCTTCCTTTTATTGCAAAAACACTTGAACGAGCTGTGTTCAAACAAGTCTCTACATTTCTCACACAGAACAACCTCCTTGACAGCAACCAATCTGGCTTCAGAAGTGGACATTCAACTGAGACTGCCTTGCTCTCAGTTGTTGAAGCCCTAAGACTGGCAAGAGCGGAATCCAAATCTTCAGTACTTATCCTGCTTGATCTGTCCGCTGCTTTTGACACGGTTAACCACCAGATCCTCCTATCAACGCTACTGGCGAAAGGCATCTCAGGAACAACACTTCAATGGTTTGAGTCTTACCTATCAGATAGGTCCTTCAAAGTATCTTGGAGAGGTGAGGTGTCCAAGTCTCAGCATCTAACTACTGGGGTGCCTCAGGGCTCAGTTCTTGGACCACTTCTCTTCTCTGTCTACATGGCATCATTAGGTTCTGTCATTCAGAAACATGGCTTTTCATACCACTGCCATGCTGATGACACTCAACTCTACCTCTCATTCCATCCTGATGATCCGACGGTAGCTATTCGCATCTCAGCTTGTCTAACTGACATTTCTTCCTGGATGATGGACCATCACCTTCAACTCAACCTTGCCAAGACAGAACTGCTTGTGATTCCAGCAAACCCATCGTTCCATCACAATTTCACCATCAAGTTAGGCACATCAACCATAACTCCTTCAAAAACAGCTAGAAGCCTTGGAGTTATGATTGATGATCAGCTGACTTTCTCAGACCACATTGCTAAAACTGTCCGATCCTGCAGATTTGCTTTATTCAACATCAAGAAGATCAAGCCCTTTCTTTCGGAACATGCTGCACAACTCCTTGTTCAAGCTCTTGTTCTGTCCAGGCTGGACTATTGCAATGCCCTCTTGGCAGGTCTTCCAGGCCAATTCTACCAAACCTTTACAATTAATTCAGAACGCGGCAGCAAGATACATTTTTAATAAGCCAAAAAGAATACACGTCACACCTCTGTTTATCAATTTGCACTGGCTTCCAATAGCTGCTCGCATAAAATTCAAGGCATTGATGTTTGCCTACAAAACTACCACTGGCTCTGCACCCATTTACCTAAATTCGTTACTTCAGACATATGTGCCCTCTAGAAGCTTGCGTTCTGCAAGTGAACGTCGCTTGATTGTGCCATCCCAAAGAAGCACAAAGTCACTTTTACGGACTTTTAAATTAAATGTTCCCTTCTGGTGGAATGAGCTCCCCAACTCAATCCGAACAGCTGAGCCATCTTCAAGAATCGGCTTAAAACCTATTTCTTCCATCTTTATTTGACCCTCTAACTTTAACACTCACTATTCTAATTCTATTCTTTAAAAAATCTAACTACCTTTCTAATCTTTTTGTATTCTATTTTCTTTTCATTTATTATGCAATTGTATATGTATGTGTGTGTGTGTGTGTGTAAAGACCTCTAACTAGCTTGCTCTTTTCTTTTATTTTTTATTCTATCTGTTTTCTTTTTATTTATTTTATTAGTTAAAATCCCATGCTACGTGTACTGTGTTAACCTAACTGAGTCTTGTTATAGCACTTATATATCATTGCTCTTTTTGTTGTTTTTGATTGCTTCCACTGTCTTCATCTGTAAGTCGCTTTGGATAAAAGCGTCTGCTAAATGAATAAATGTAAATTTAAATGTAAATGTATATATATATATATATATATATATATATATATATATACTATAATTTTGTTTTATATCGTAATTATATTGTAATGTAATGAAAAATAATAACAGTTTAATATTATTTAAATGTAAACTATTTTATTATTGTATTCATTATTGTATTCATCTTTTCTTCAGAAATGCATTGTAAAACATTTGAATATTTAGTAAAACTACTTTGTGCCTCATTCATTCATATATGTAAAAATTGTCAAATTAATGTATTTCAGAAGTTCCATTAAACAACTATGAAAAAATAACAATGACAACTGATATACTTCTTAATTTTTATTGTTCAATATTTATCTTTTTAATAATATTTTCATATTTTCACAGAACCACCCCCAATCCCTAGACCACCACCAATGCATTAGCTTTTACATAAAATAACTATTATATATTATTTATACAGGAATTTATAGTTATTTACATAGGCAGCACTTCAAATCAATCTTTCGAGCCCTGTTGAACTGGCTGTCTGTCACTGGAATATATATATACTTAGATGGTATATATAGATGTCACCTAGATGAACACTTTAAAGTTTGTTTTTATGACTGTAAATCATTCTACTTTTTTAACAAATGATTTACAGCTTATTTTAATATATATTTAAAAAGTATGAGGTGTGCATTATAATTGACTCCTAAATGAACACAGTAAAGTTGATTTTATGACTGTAAGTCATTCTCCTCAAATGCTATTGACGTTAGAAAAGTGTATCGCATGTAACTTCTGAGACGGTCCCTAAATTTGCGAATATCGAACAATCAACGTTAAGAAATTTTTATGCCAGTCTAAATCATTTACACTAAGAACAACAACGACGTAGTAGCCTACTTAGTTTTAGAAATCTTTCTGATTATATTAGAAAATTTAGTTTTTACTTCATATATATGAAGTAAAAATAAAAATAAAAAACATTCTTCCAAATAGCCGTGCACAAGAGTTCATCCTTCGTCCGGAGTGTACACATGACTCTGTGGTCCTTAGAGGATAAGTCGAGAAACCAGAAAAGGAGAAGGGCGGGCGTATACGAATGTTACTATGCAGAATACTTGGTTCATGAATATTGAACAGGCTCAGTGATAGGAAGGTTACCAAGCTACGTCAGTATTACCCTAATTAATATTTATAGGGTAAGCCTTCGCCATAAAATATGAAAACATCAAAACTTACTCGCAATTCTAATACCATAGACATTACACTGAAAAGAAACATAGAGTATATATAATATATAACTTATCAGAAAAAAAGCTGTGACAAAATTTGTTTAAAAAATGTAAACAAAATATGCGAAATATATATATTTTAAATAGCCTCTTAAAATATTCACGCTTATAGCATATCCTTTCTATGCTAAATCCCCCAGTATTTGTGAACAATGTTTTTAAAAATAAGTTTCTATGAACTGAAGTAGGTTTCTGTAGTGTTGTGTACTGCGCGCGCAGCTGCTAGGCGACACTCCCTCATTCCGCCGTGAGCTGGACCGACTGAAGGATTCACCGGAACTTCAGCCCGAGTGGCTGTCACCGTTTTAAATAGGGGTTCGGTCCAATATGGCGGAATACGGATGGAAATACTGATGACAGTCCGAAAGATTGCCTCGATTTGTACGATGGTGAGTTTTTCCTCGCTTGAGTGAGAGTTGTCCCGTCCACTGCGCTAACCTGTGTTTGGATTAGCCTGCTAATAGGGCTAGCTCAACAGCTACCAGATAAACAACCGCGTCATGACATGGCAGCGCAGCCAAAAAAAGTTTGCACACCTCTCTTTCTGTGTTTATAGACGCAGTAGAAGTTTGAAGACGTGGTTAAATTGACTTGAAAGCATTTTTTTGGTCAGATAATTTGATATTCTGCTCAAGGGTACAATGTATAGCCTAGCGTATCAGCGAGCGGCATACATAATGTCCATGTTTGATTAGCCGGACGGCTCAGCTTTATTTACGTCAGGTGATATCTGGCATGTAGATACTTTTCGATATGTTTACAAGTGGAGTGTTAAAGAGGAAGGATGGACGGGGTAACAGACGAGGTCATGCACGAGACTACAGTTCCTCCTCCTCCTGCTGCTGCTGTTAACATTATTTGAAGGACACAACTGAACTGATTTAATGAGTCCAGTGTTTTTGTAGTACTGCAAGGATTTTTTTACACGACAACATTCACAGTAGATCAGACTTACAACGAACTTAAAACTGAGGATTTGCCGTGTATTTAATACTGTTAGAAATTAAAAATGATTAATTTGGGTAACTACTGGTAGATTTAATTCATATTATTCACTATGTCCTTTCAATAGCAAGATATTTACAGTGTGTGGCCATTTCCTTATTTACCAGAAGTCACTGATAAACGGTTATAGACTTCAGGGGAGACACGTGGATTCACATCTTGTTGATTTAGGTTAGCCACCTCAGGGTGCCAGTATGTACTGTGTAAAAGAATTATGAAAAAATTACTTATCATAATGGAGTAAAAGTTATTGGTACATTGCATCAAAGTTCATCAAGTATTGGGTTGACATTATATGTGAAATTGTATATTATTTAGTTACATTTCCCACAGATTACCTAAGTCATAATGAATCCGTTCCCTTCCTGAAACAGAACCTTTAAAAAGACGACTCTAAATTAAAATGCTTGCACACACACACACAAAATCAAGATGTTAACTGCAATCATATTTACCCCCCCCCCCCCCCCCCCCCCCCAAATAAGTGTTGTCTCTGTTGAGCAACATACAGTTTTTGAAATGTCCGAATCATGGTTAATGAGTAAAGACAAGCATTGTGGCTGTTTCCTGTAGGGCGCCAATGCCTCTGCTCTGGAAAAGGAGATTGGACCGGAACAGTTCCCTGTTAATGAACACTACTTTGGGCTTGTCAATGTAAGTTTACATGTATTGTTTTGTCAGTGAATGTGCTATAAATAGAAGATGACTTTGTCATATTCCTTTACATTATAAAGCACATATTTTATGTATTGTGCCGTCACTTAATAGCAGATTTGGCAAGCATGTATAAAAGGCATCAAAGTATAATAATAAAACAACTCTGTATATCCAACAATGAGACATTAATTGCAGATATGACACACATTGTATGCGTATATATGTCATCACATGTCCTTCATCAATCGTAAATCTGTTCTTTGTTCATTCACAATCTGGTGATTCAGTTCGGCAACACCTGCTACTGTAACTCAGTGCTGCAGGCACTGTTCTTCTGCCGGCCCTTCCGGGAGAAAGTCCTGGCCTATAAGATCCAGCCGCGACGGAAAGAGAGCCTGCTCACCTGCCTGGCTGACCTGTTCAACAGCATTGCAACTCAGAAGAAGAAAGTGGGAGTGATTCCACCAAAGAAATTCATCTCCAGGCTGAGGAAGGAAAATGGTGAGATCCTGGGTCCTACAGTAAGCGATTTGACTGACAAGTTGTCAGTTGATGTGGGTTAGTGGGAACTGGGAATATTATGCAGGTGCCCGGAGATCTGTAAAATGATATGTGAAGATGTTGCTAATGTGCAGGTAAAATGCTGTTTTGAAATATTTGTAAACATTCTACATATATATATATATATATATATATATATATATATATATATATATATATATATATATAGAACACAGTTTTGAAATTGTAATAATATTTCACAATGTTCTGTTTTAAATACCATTTATTAGATTTGTATGAGATAGCGGTGTAGCTTGAACAGGTAGTCTGTTTCAAGTCAAGATGTGAAGTTATGCCTTAGTGAGTTTGATCGTAATATAGTAAATGATCTGATGGATTCAGTTATTACATTTGTTAGGATGATTAAAACAATAACAGAGCAGCTCATAAGAGTCATTTATCGTAATCCAGAATACACTGTTCATGCAGCATGCATGACATGGCATGACAATGCAATTTATTGTAGTATAATTTTGCTTGGACTGCAAATTCAGAACTGATGTAAAATCTGATTTCTTTTACCATGGCGCAGTAGATTTAGCTGCTCTGCTGAATTGCTATGCAATAAATGCTGTATACGTGACTGAAATGCACAGCTATTAAATGATTAAAATGATTTTTACCTACAGAGCTGTTTGACAATTACATGCAGCAAGATGCACATGAATTCCTCAACTACTTGCTCAACACCATTGCAGACCTGCTACAGGAGGAGACGAGCCAGGAAAGACAGCAGAATGGAAAGGTAGTACAGAATGGTGGAAGTGGAAGTGGAGGAGGAGGTGGAAGCGGTAGCAACACAAGCGAGGGTGAAACGGAGGAAAAGACCCAGCAGACCTGGGTGCACGAGATCTTCCAAGGCACACTGACCAATGAGACACGGTGCCTGAACTGTGAAGCGGTGAGTCAGAGGAAGTAGAGTGAGTCATACCTACCCTAAAGGGCTCTAGCTTTTGTTATTGAGATATGGGATGGATGAGTGAGTTGTTGTGACCATGTTTTCGTCACTTTACTTTTGACTAATCGGCATCTTGGTGATTGTGATACAGCACAAAGAACTCAGTTAAATGTTTGGATTGTGGAATATGATGATAACTTAGCTGATCCGAAATGTATGTGTGTGTTTAATAGTAATTTTAAAGGGTTAGTTCACCCAAAAATTTAAATAATGTAATTAATAACTTACCCTCATGTTGTTCCAAACCAGTAAGACCGCCATTTATCTTCGGAACACAGTTTAATATATTTTAGATTTAGTCCGAGAGCTCAGTGTCCAGAAAGGTAAGAAAAACATCTTCAAAGTAGTCCATGTGACATCAGAGGGTCCGTTAGAATTTGTTGAAGCATCGAAAATACATTTTGGTCCAAAAATAGCAAAAACTATGACTCTATTCAGCATTGTCTTCTCTTCCGTGTCTGTTGTGAGGCGTTCACAGCACTGCAGTTTAGTGATATCTAGTTTGCGACCGAATCATTCGATGTAACCGGATCTTTTTGAAAAAGTTCACCAAATCAAACTGAATCGTTTGAAACGGTTCGTGTCTCCAATACGCATTACTCCACAAATGACATAAGCTGTTCACTTTTTTAATGTGGCTGACACTCCCTCTGAGTTCAAACAAACCAATATCCCAGAGTAATGCATGCACTCAAACAGTACACTGACTGAACTGCTGTGAAGAGAGAACTGAAGATGAACACAGAGCCAAGCCATAATAACTGTAAAAATACAATACTAATATTTATGGCTGTGTTAATTTCTCCTTTTTAATACATTAAACCATCAAGCTTTTATTTGGCACAAAACTGTAGAGAGCCTCTCAAGCATCTCTTGTGTCGACAACAGCTGGTTTATAAGTGCTTCTCATCGCATGTTTGAGGTTGGCACATGTTGTGTTTCCAAATGCATGTTATAAGCAACCCAAACTCACAAACGGAAAGGGTCTATGTTTTTGATTTGATGATACTGCAGGTTGCTCATGGGTGCCCTCTTTCCTGCCAACATACACTTTGATATACTGAGTTGATGCATTTTCCACTGCATGCTGCTACTCTACAGTCTTTGTGATATTACATCATTGAATAATAGAGTGTGAACAGGAGGACAGCAAGGGCTTAAGGTTGCATTTGGGACAGGGTCTAGTTGTTTCTGGAAACACTATGTATTCTGAAACGCACCAGCATATTTCACCAGGGTTTCCTTACAACCATCCGACCGACCAGTCATTCAGACAAACCACCAGCTAGCTGATTTTGAGATATATATAGTCTTGCACAATATGTAGTATTAGAATGTATGACTGGTAATCATTTCCTCTTTCGTCCCAGGTGAGCAGTAAAGATGAAGACTTCCTAGACCTTTCAGTGGACGTGGAGCAGAATACCTCCATCACACACTGTCTTAGGTAAAGCCACAACATAACTGGCAAAAATGTCCCACTGCTTCAAATTCTATGTGTAATGTTTATTAATGTGGAAAGATAATGTGTTGTTTCTGCACTGACAGGGGTTTCAGCAACACCGAGACCTTATGTAGTGAATACAAGTACTACTGTGAGCAATGCAGAAGTAAACAGGAGGCTCAGAAAAGGTATGTAGTTCCAACAGACTGGGATGGCTAAAAGTACTCTTGTTCCGGAGGCGCTTTGGCTGTGGTATTTACTTCAACCAATTTAAGGCTGCTGCATCTCCACTGCCCCAGTCTATGTAATATTTCCATCCTTCCTGAATGCATCTTGGTGTTGTACTCAATGCATTACTGTGTTGGTTCTTTGCAGCAAGAGAGATTTTATTCATTGACCATTTAACAATTACAGTTGCTCAGGAAGTTGGCCAATAAAGTGCAGTCTGAGAATAGAGATGGAAATTCAAGTTAAAATTGATCCTGTCTCTCTTCCTTACAGGATGCGGGTGAAGAAATTACCCATGATCCTTGCCCTGCACCTAAAGCGCTTTAAGTATATGGACCAGCTTCATCGCTACACCAAGCTCTCTTATCGTGTAGTCTTCCCTCTGGAGCTGAGGCTCTTTAACACCTCCGGCGACGCTACCAACCCTGATCGATTGTACGACCTGGTGGCTGTAGTGGTGCACTGTGGGAGGTAGGTTTCTGACGTGACGGTCAGTTTAAAGCAAAAGTCCACCCAAAAATGGAAATTTACTCTTCTTTAGGCCATCCAAGATGTAGAGGAGTTTTTCTTAATCAGAATCAATGGATCCTCTGCAGTGAATGAATGCTGTCAGAATGAGAGTTCAAACTCCTGATAAAAGCATCACAGTAATCCACACGACTCTGTGAACTGAAAAGCTACATGTAAGAAACAAATCCAGCATTCAGGTGTTTTATTAAACCATCGCCTCTGGTCAAAATACCAGTCCATAAACCATAATAACACTTCCTCCAGTGAAAAAGTCCATCCCTTGTTATCGTCTCACATCAAAATCCACCAACATATTTGTTTGGACTGCTTTGGCTTGTAAATGTTTCTTGATCTGTGCATACTTCTCTCCTGATTCAGACAAGATTGCCTATTTCACTGGAGAATGCATAGGACACTCATAATTTTGCAAGAAGCAACAGTTTGAAGTCCTTGATGAATTTGTTTATTACAAATGCGCAGCTTTCCAATTAACAAGACATTAATAGATGGAGTCATGTAGATTACTGTGCTGCTTTTTTCATCTGCTTGGTCTCTCATTCTGACGGCACCCATTCACTGCAGAGTATTCATTACTGAGATTTCTCCAAATCTGTTCTGAGAAACACACACAATCATCTGCATCTGGTCTGAGTGAATTGAAAATGTACTCTTTTATTTCCCAAATGCATCCTATTGTGAATGATTTATCTATGCACAAGTTACCTTGTAATTATCAATCAAAATGTCATAAATCAATCCCCCACTGAAACAAAAGTCTTCTTCTGGTGTACCCTGGGATCCCTCTCTTCTATTCATAGCGCTGTGGAATCTCTTGTTTCTGTTCTTCATATCTTGTTAATATGTTTTCTTTTTTGTAGTGGTCCAAATCGAGGTCATTATATCACTATAGTGAAGAGTCATGGCTTCTGGCTGCTGTTTGACGATGACATTGTAGAGGTAAGTCAGAATATAATTGTTGCTCTGTTGATTGTTTCTTCTTCCAGCTCTTACTATAATATGTTCATTTTCATACTTAGTTTGCATTGTCTAGCAATGACTGTATGATTTGCAGCCCAAGGTATCTGGAAGTCTAGCACTGCCCAGAAGCATATGTCAGGTGATCTGTAGCTGCTGCTTATGCTTCACTAAGTGCTTGTCTGGAGTTTCCACACATTGACCCAAATACTTTTGAGTTCTCTGAATGAATTCTAGAAGTAGTGATGCATTAATGAGATCAAGACCAAGACTGTTATTCATTTGAATAGTTTAACTTGATGTTTTGAACATAGAAGTTTATGTCTTGTTTTAAAGAGCAATTTTTGTTGAAACGTACATAAAAGAGTGCTGTATGTTAGGGCTGCACAATTAATCTTAATTAAATCACAAAGACAATAAATCATGATTAGGCAGAAGCTACGATTGTCATGCAAGGTTCTGTGATCAGCAGTAAATTGAATCGCGTTTGATTAATCGCGCAGCCCTTATATATATATATATTGTGATCAATTACATGCTCAAGACACTGGATTGTTTAGCTTTGTTCAACACTGCTAGCTTAAAAGCGTACCTTGAATCAACACTGCGTGCACATTTATAGTATAAATCCATTTGGTATTGACACAGTGATGTGATTTCTGCTCTGATGCACGGTAACCTAGACAAATATTTACACACATGTTGTGAACACAAACTCTCAGGTGCTTCTCAGAACATGAAGTGGTTCTCGTAACATAAACCGCAGTCTTGTATAAATACCAAGCACAGTGGTATATATGTTAAATTGAGGCAGAGCAGTGCTTGCCTCTGTTGCATGCTAAAGTCAGATTTTCTTTATCTGTTTTTTATCTGATCACAGCTTTTTTTTTTAAGTCACTTAAACGTGAATTGTGTCATTTCTGCATCTTTAGTGACACCATGCAGAATTTCTGGTTAACGCTTGAACCAGTGTTGTTTTGTTCGACCCTGTTGTGATTCAAAATAGATTGCAATTACGTCCAGTGTTGCTATTGGGCACATGAATCACATGCCTTATCATTTGAAGGGATCCAAAGTTGCATACAACAAATAATACAAATGAAAGACATTTAAAAAAAATGTGTACTATGCAGGTTTGGAATTCATTTTTGGAATGGAATTTTTGCTTGAAATATCCTGGTGCTCATGTCAAGACTTATCTTTGGAACTCAAAGAAATAATTTTTCTTAATGAAATCTGAGATTTCTGTCCCTTCATTGAAAATCCATTCACTGGAAACTTTGACGCTTTAAAATGAAAGTAATTGTGATCCAAATAAAGTCTTCTGAAGAGAGACAACCCCTTTCTACCGTAAACATATTTAATTCTCATATAAACATTGATTAGTGCATATACATAGTGCACATCACATGTCATAAACTGAAGCTGAAACATGCTCGTTTAATGCTTATGTGTCATGCAAGCACGTTTAAGCTTCCGCAAGAACCAATTAGGTTTGTTTTCAGAAATTATCACAACAGATTCAGTACGTTTTCTCTTTTTTTCCCCCACACAGAAAATAGACGCCCAGGCGATGGAGGAATTCTTCGGTTTGACATCGGACATCTCCAAAAACTCTGAGTCAGGGTATATACTCTTCTACCAGTCTAGAGACTGAGCCAGCAGGAGTGACTGACAGAATGGGAAAGCGTGATTTGTGAGAGACCGGATCAGGCAGATGGGGAGCCTTGGGCTTTGTTGATACAGCTCGGCCCCCTGCTCCATCACCTCTCAGTCAAGTCCCTTTTCATCCAGGCTTGTCAGTGGAGCATCAGTCAGGCCCCAGACAGGAGCAGTTGATGCCAGAGTGACCTGGATACAGCACAGTAATCACCAGGCAGAAGTAATCGCCATCTGGTTCACCGTCGTCTCACTCTGCTTTGTGTTCTCAGCACACACAAAAACGCACATGAGCTAATCATACGTCTTGATGACCTGAGAATGGACATTGTATAAACTTTTTTTTTTTTTTTCACCACACATAGTACTAAGGTTCATTTCGATTATCTGGTTCACATCACATTCGTCAACGCTGGGTGGTGTGTCATGATTTCTGTTTTGTCTCCCTGTCATGATCAATCCAGAAAGCCGCTTGACAGTTCTTCACCCTCAGTTGTTCATCGGTAGCGTCAGACATGGCGCTTCATGCTGTATCAGTGTCAACCAGCTAGTTATAAATATGTTGAATGCAGAACCAGTGGCTCATGATGTAATTCGAGTAGAGCTGCTCCACCTGAAAGGATAAACCTGACCAGGTTTAAATCAGTCTGAAGGGGATGAGGATCTTTTAGTGTTGAGAACTTGACTAGTGATTTCACGTAAGGCCTGTGGATTGATGAGTGCTCTGCTCTGTAATGTAGAGAGGATTGTGGATACCAGAGTACTGCATGTAAACAGGATGTGGCTTGCCTTAAGAATGCTCTTTCAGTATTCAATGAATGTAAAACATTCTGCCAGTTCTTGTGCACTGCAAGTGCGTGTACAGCTTGATTGTCATATAGTGCACATTTAATAGTGCACTACTAACTGTAAAGTGTAACAAATGGAGATAGAAATTAGGGCTTTATATTATTCCGATTATAAGTTAAAGCTCATAAATGCCCGTCTTATTGAAACCAAAAGCTGCACACATTTCCAGTCGTGTTTCATGAACACTGTGGGATTGTCTGAAATCAGTATGGACTCATTCAGTTTAGCTATTGGTTGATTCAAACATAAAATGGCTCTACACTCCATTATGAAGTTCCTGATTCATTAAGTCGATTTAATTGGCTGCATCTACTCTTCTCTAGATCTCTATCGTCTCATCTGCCCACTTAATGTTTTAACTCCGCGTAGACCTAGATGGGAAGTGAAGCACAGCCGATGTTGAAGTGCATTTTTAGATCTGTCTGTAAATGCTAGGTTTAAACTGTGACTTGCTCAAACCTGAATGGCTTAGTAATTGTTAGATTGGTTAAGGGGACTCTGTAAAGGATTGGTTCTAGTTTGTGGATGTTGCACAGCCAGAAGGATGAGCCACTTCTCCCAGTTCACTCGCAGCTAGAAAATATAAGACTAGACCACCCTGAGATTAGGTTTATATGCAAAAATAAATACAAGACTTCAATACCTAATCTTGTGGAGTGCAAGGCAAAAAGTCTATACTAGTGAGGTACCATAGGTTTTTCTCGAAAGGTTCTCAGAAAAAAAATTGCCTTGCCTGGTGCCCTCATCTAATTTTTTTTCCCAACCGTAAAGTTGTGACTAAAATGGATAGTGTAAGAACGAAAATGTGGTTGATTTTTTTTCATTTCAGGTTTCCTTTGTAAACTACACTGGTTTTATTTGATTTATTTGGTTTGACAAAAATGTGTCAAAACTAACAGTGCTGCTGCTGATTATTATTCCATTCATCCTGTAAAGTCTACTTGCTATCAATGCATGCGTTCTATAATAATTCTTTACATTGTTATAAAGCATGTATAAAGGATCTTATAAACAAGACATCACAATGTTTGTACAGAAGTTTAAGCTTTTCGCTGGTCAGTTAACCTGCTGGCGTTGCGTGTCTTATTAAGTAGACTGAGCTATATGTTGAAACAAACTGACATATGGTGCCATGTCATGAAAACGACACATTTACACATGCTCTGTAAGAGTGTTTGTAGATGTGTCGTCATCACCGTTGAATTAGAGCTTGTCCAAGCCGAGTTAACTGGATATTTTATTTTTGAAATTGGCTTGTGATCTAGTAGAGAGTGTTTCTTTTTTTCGGGGCTCTTTTATTTCATGATTTTATTTATGTGTAATTATAATTGTTATAATAACTTTTTTCTTTGACAATCTCATTTTTCATACATTTGTTATTTTGTTCTTTATTTGGACACCAGGTCTGTTGAATGTATGGTATGTGGAGAGAGAGTTGAAACAAATGTAAGGTTGATGATTTTGGAATGAAGAGATTAATGCTGCAGTCTTGAGATTCGATACTAGACGTAGAAACAGTTAATGCACTGATCACATTAACAGCACCCTGAGAGTTTTGGCATTAGCAGACAGACGTAAACTACATCAAAACATGAGACAAACACAAACTAATGCTACGTCATGCTAACGTTAGTTGTGTTTCGTCCTGCCCCTTTCCATAACATTGTAGTAATGTTGTTTATTCCATACTGGGTTTGAAAAAAAAAGTGCACTTTCGATAAAGCAATGTACAAATTGTAAACCAGGTGAATTCTCTGGTTTTGAAGTGGAGTGGACCGCATGGATGAAAGATGGGACTGGATCACCCTGTCCCAAATAAAAAACAAACAAAAACACATCACCAACCTCCAGGGGCTTCATTTGGTCTGTGTTTCTTTATGATGTTATTAAACTGGGCAACACACATGTGGTTTCAAGCAATCATAGCTTGTGCCAACATGTAATCACTTCCACGAAGATAAATGTTCACAAGTGTTATTTGCAAAAATTTAAAGTAAGATATATATATATATATATATTTCATGTTCATGGCCAGGTTTCATGTTCATCACCATAAGTTTGATGTGAAAGACACCAGCAGCATTTTTTTTATCATTTTCTTGATCAATTAATATTTTGTTTAATAAATATCTGATAAAAGAAATACACCTAAATAAAGATCAGATCCTTCTAGCTTCAAGTATATATGATATATATATATATATATATATATATATATATATATATATATATATATATATATTTTGATCCAACCCAACTTTATAGGTTATGTTCACATGCAACTTTTATGTAAATATCACCCCCTTGTGGTCCAGTTATGCCATGCGTTCAGGGCATGTTCTCCAAAGTGATCAAAAATTGTCTTATTCTTCCAAAAACATCTTCCATTTCATCCAATCATTCTCAGACTGTGAATGGTCATTGAAGAGGTTTTGCAGCGAAGGGCTTCTTCTGACAACAGGAATCTGAAAAGCAACATGTCTAACATTTAACGGTGCAAATTCATTTCGTTCAGATCGGAAGAACTCAGAGCTACCAAAATGTACTTATATACACTTTATTTAAAAAAGATATCACTATATGTAAAAGTTTCTGTAAAGGTAAAGACCGAGCCTCAATCAGCTGCCAGTACATCAGAAAAAGTATAAAACTAATAGCCAGAAGTGAACTTCAGAAAGCTTCCATGTTAATGTAAACACATATTATAAGAGATTTCAGCCTTTGAAATGTATTTTCAGTGCCCACCGAGTGCATGTTTAGGATTCATGAATATAAAAGCTGCTTTCTATATAGAGAGGTTTATAACAGCCTGTGCTATATTTACATTCTATAATCAGAGATCTGTTTCTTGATTAAATACACTATTCTGACAGGTTTATAATGATTTTTTGATGTATTCTGAAAACCCATCTTGTTCTAGTGGATTAGATTATTTTATATAAACAGTATAGCGTCCGTAGATACATTATTTCTGTGTGTGTATCTGCTGGCAGATCTCTCTCTACACTTTTACGGTTCCATACTCAATCCCCAAACTACATCTGTTCACTTAGGAGTCAAACTACAGTCTCTGAGCCTGACACCTTGCCAGTGAAAAAGTCCCAGAAGTTGCTTGGTGGTTTGCTGTCCTCCGACGTCGTGGATGAGGCGTTGGAGTTTTGTCGTACCCAGATGCCTTTCTCTCTCGGACTCTGTGGTTGAGAACCGCTGTCCTTCCGTCGCAGACCGAAATGAAGGCGCTCCTCTGAGAACGTGTGCCTTGAACTGCCTTTCCTCTGCTCCTGGAGCTCTCTCTCTTCACCCTGAGCATTAGAGGAGGACTGGGACAGACTCAGAAGGTTGTGGTGGGAATGAAACTGCCTCATTTTACCAATGGACTTGGGTGAGACCTCAGAGGAACCTTTTGCAGACAACCACACACACACACACAGAATATACATATAATATTAGGTTGTGCTTATTTACACATAGAACAGTACACTACAGTTAAAAATGTTGGTAAGATTTTAAGAAATGTATATTTTATTAGTATGCATTAAACTGATAATTAAAAGTGTCAGTAAAGACATCTATAATGTAACACAAGATTTCTATTTCAGAATAAATGCTGTTCTTTTTAACTTTCTTTTCAAAGAATCCTGAAAAAAATAAAAGTTCCTTAAAATATTAAGCAATGCAGCGGTTTTTCAACATTGGCAATGTTAAAATCAGCATGTAAGAATGATTTCTGAAGCATCGTGACACACTGAAGACTAATGGATGCTTAAAATTTCCAGGAATATAAAACATGTAAAATATATTAAAATAAAAACAGCTCATTTAAATTGTAATGTTTCACAGTATCACTATTATCGCACTATTTTCCTTCAAAGAAATGCAGCCTCAGTGAGCATAAAAGCATAAAACATATCTTATCGACCTCAAAACTTTTGAATTGATTGTAGAGGAGATTGTAATTTCATAATTGCGTAACATTTATAACCTTTTTATCTTAAAAAGAGGTAGTAGATATTATTACTAGTCTAACTGCTGTATCCTCGTGAAGAACGTTGCACTACTCACGTTTCCTGTTGGTGTTAAGATGAAGCACATTGAGGAAGACCTCACTGCTCAGACTTCCGATCGCAGCTGTCTCTGGGTAAAGAGGACACAGCGGCTCCAGGGATGAGAGGTCATCACTGGACTGACCCACAGAGTCCAGAGATGCCTGTGTGTCCCTCCTTCCTCCGGAGTCCGTCTCCATCGTCAGGCTGCTACTACTGCTGTCACAATGGAGAGATGCGTATATTAGAGTTTGCACAGTGCCAATTATTGTGCTTTCACCTCTGTAATCAAACACATTAAACATGAGATTAAAATGGCAGCCTTTCATTTAGGGTAATTAACCCATTAACCATGTAAACATAACCCTTTTTAAAGTGTCTGGGTTCTGTCCGTTGAATAGAGTATCTAAAATTCCTCAGATTGAACTACATCATAGAGTGCAGTTGTGCCTGCCCACTTTTTTTAGCCATCTTGACTATATACAGTATATCAGATCCCGAAAGCAAACAACAGTGATAATATACGCTCACGGTCTGCTGTGATACTGCCACAAAATCAGAATCCGTTGCCTTTGGAGAAAACGAATGGGTTTTTTGATCCCTGGAAGCTGAGTGTCACACTTTTCAGTGAAAACCTGACCTGAGCTTCCTACGCAGCAGATAGTCAATGACATCAGGGTCCGTCTGAATGAGGCTCATGAGCACCTCCTGCTGCAGCTCAGCAGACACCTGCAAATAGGAAATCAAAAACACTCACTCAGCTAAAGCTCATACTTTTAGTATAGAAATACTTAAGAAGAAGAATTCAGCAAAGTCATCTTACAAGCTCTGTGCATACAAAGTTACATGTATCATATGCAGGCCTAACATTATATATAGTTATTAATATAGATATTCATTTTTAAATGACCCATGCATTTAATGGTATACACGCTCTACTGTCTGTCACTCCGTAGCTCCACCCTCTCTCTCTCTCACCGTGAAGAGATGTTGGTGGTTCTGGATGAGCATCAGGGTGACGGAGATGATGACAGTGCTGTCTTCTATGCCCAGAGCTTGAGGGCTGAGCTCTCTCTCTGATCCTCTCTCTTTCTGCAGGAGATTGGGCCCAAAGATCACTGCCAGGTTTGCTGCCGTCATCTTATTACCTGAGATCTAATCACAAAAACATTTTTTTTTTTTTGTCAATTTGTTTCAATTTGATTTGAAACATTTGATCAATAGTCTTTTGTGATGGAGCTGTCATATTAAATTATTAGCCATTATTAAATCTAGCACCGTCAGTTACATGACAATGGCTTGCTGATTTACACAGATCCTTTCTTTTTTTTTTTTATGTCAGTAGATGCATATAAAGAGCAATGGTGCATTTGCTTCAGATCCAACTTCCACCTAACCAAACCTTTAGTAGTGTCCAGTTTATTAATGCCCTGCCAAAGGTTTTGCTCTCGCAAACAGGCAAACACCTAGTGAAAATCTGTAAACTGCTGCAGAATCTGTTTGTTCAATCTCTGGTGTTTTTTCTGGAAAGATATTTGTTTTGTTTTGCTTTGTTTCATTGGATACAAAAATGCTGACCCAACAAATTATTGAGATCAATAAGAACCAACAGACACTGAGTATATATATAGTCAGTTTGCTTTCAGAAAGCTGTGTGCAATAGAGACCATTGGAATTCACTGATTACAAGATATCACGACATACAGATAACTCTTGCTCAACCACTCATCTGTATGAGATAAACATCCCAGTCATTTGACCCATTATATAAAGGCTTTTATAAAAGTGGAGGGGACTAAATTTGCCATGGCAAAACCATCTGTATCACAAATGACATTTATGATGCGACCCCAGAACATACCTCCTGCTGGTTGGGCCCAGTAGAGCTTTTTGCATTCTCCTGTACGGTATGAAGAAGCGTCAAGAGCCTCAGCAGGGTGTCACAATTACAGGGCGGCAACAGGTACAACAACTGCTGCAGGTATGTCAACTGATCTGCCCCCCTCAACTCTGTCAGACAAACACAAAACATCTGGTAAGGTGAGCATACTGTATTTGATAACAGATAATGAGAAGTGTGCTGGATATTACATAGTTGAATTGAGTATCCTGATTCCTGTGTAATGAGATAAATAATAAATGATGTGTGAGTGCCAGTCTCTGTGATTGTAAGCTCATACGGTTAGCGTGCAGGAAGGCCCGGTAGAGTTCTCGTGGTAACAGGGGGTCCGGCATGTCCCTCAGAAACTCCTTCAGTAATGCAGCCACGTCGTGGACGCTGTGCTCTTCGTGTAACACCACATCTAGCCCCATGTCAAAGTCCTCTCGCAGCTGAAAACACACAAGGACACAGCAGGGTGAAACATCATCAAACAAACCGGCACTGTACACATGACTCAAGTATTCCATGTATCCTGTGCCTGGACAAACACAGTATAATATACACATACAAATCCCAGTCGATCTGAAGTCAGCTATGAAAACAAGACACTGTACGTGGCTTGGATCGGTGTCTAAAACATTCACTATACTGGAGACGTGATACTGTCAGCAGTGTGTTTCTAGAATCAATGTTGAAGACAGGGGGCGCATGCCACACGTGAAAGAGAAGAGATGTGTAGAACTGGCTCTAGAGAGCAGCTGGAACTGACAAACTTACTTGACGGACTCTTTTTTTGGAGCTGCCTACGCGGAAAATCCCCAACGTTTTTAACCCTAGAGAGAGACAGAGACAGAGAGATAGTAAACAACTGTTGGGTTCATATTCAATTTTCCTGATTTCATATCTATTTGTTTTTTGAGTGGCGTCTCATTTGGGTGACCTTCTGTTTGCAGCCTGAACCCGGATGTGTTTAAATTAGTTTACCGATATTTCAGGGAAAGAACACAATTCGCAAAAGTATTTGGGTTTACATTATTTTGGACACGACATTGTTACACTCATACAGTTCATAAACATATCATGAATGTTATGTTCTTTAAACCAGGGTTGTGCTCCATGGAGAACTAAACTGAGAATGCCTTTTAAACTCTTGAACTTAAATTTGAATTACAGCAGCCAACCCAGAGGCAGCATTATAATTAAACTAGAATGAAGCCATTGGTAATCCTGTATTCCCGATCAGGCGTTTAATATCTGGCAGAAAGCAGTTGTCAATGATATCTAAACTGATATAATTTTTCCCAGCTTTTCTAAGATAAGACAAAAAGTTTCCTCTTCTAGTCTTTATTTTTTTTACATGTAATTCTGAAATTTTGTCAGAAACTCATTTCCTGACTTGCCCAATCTTCCACCACAATCCCATCTAGATCAAATTCTCGAAGTGTTTTGTCTTCTCTATACAGGCTGATCTCCTCTATTTCTCCTCCTTCTCTCTCCTTTATCGAGCACCAGTGAGAGTCAGACTTCTGCCTCACATCTGAAGATGAGATCTGGAGCCAGGTCTTGTCCAATGTCTATAATTGCTCTATTGATGTACAATTTAATCTTATCCAATTCAATTTTATTCATAGATTATTTTTTTATAAAATTGAGGTTGGCAAAAATTAAGTTGGTCTCTTATGCAATCGTTCCCATCAGGCCCATGCAGACTTAATACAAATGTTTTGATTATGTCCATCCTTAAATTCTTTTTGGCTATTTCATTTTTAAAATTGCATTTTTTGGAATTCCTCCAAATTTCACAGTTTACCAACATACTTCTACTATGGAAACAAAATCTTGCTCCATCTTTTGTTGACTGGCTGCTAGATGTAATGAGCTTCATTTATTTGAGAAAAAAAAAAGTACACAATGAAGGGCAATACTGGCATATTTTCTGAAACTTTTATTAGTTTTTTTTTTCTGATTATGCAAATTCTTCTTCTGTAGTCTGCCAACCTAATCATCAGGATGTCCTTGTGATCGTGGCTTGTTTTTGATCAAAAGTGTATTAAGTACAAGTAAGTGCTTTGTATCTACATAATTGATCATTTTTTATGTTTTGTTTGATGATGCAAATATGTAGAATATGTACATGGGTGATTACTTTATTTTTTTGTTTCTAATCTCAGATTAAAAGTTTATTCTATACATAATTTACATACACTATATTTTTTTTTTATTGTAATTTTTTGTGGGGAAAATTTTTTTTTTTTCTATTCTCCTGTATCTTTATCCTTTTATCACTATAAAAAGTTAGAAACCTAGAATGAAATTGGATTCTCTCTCTCTCTCTCTCTATACTTTCTGATTTCATTCTAGTTTAATAGTTTGTAGCCACATATAGAATTTTGAGTTTAATTTGTATATTTTATTATATTTAATGCATTCATTTTCATTGTATAGACCAAGGTGAAAGATCGCTTTATTTCCCTCCGATTTAATCTCATGTAATACTTCCAAATGGCACTAAAATGTGTTCCTGTAGCTCAATTGGTAGAGCATTGCACTATGAAGCGCAAGGTTGGGGGTTCGATTCCCTGGGAACACATGATAGGTAAAAATTGATATCCTGAATGCACTGTAAGTCGCTTTGGATAAAAGCGTCTGCTAAATGCATAAATAAATATAAAACAATATAAAGTTGTCTGAAAACGATGTGTTATATATTTTGTGTTGCTGTAAGTCCAAATGTTTATCGTTTAGATGGTTAACTTATTCCACTTTATTTATGGAAATAAATCGGTCAGAAATGAATGAAGTTGCCTTGGAATAATGACATTTTCCTTCTGTTTCAAACTTCTATAATCCATTTCAAATTTCAATTCAACTTCCTGTTCTTCCAGTTTTGAAAGAGATCACTGGCCATGTGCTGTTATGCTGTTTGCAGCTCACCGTAGGTCTCGATGTGTTTACAGCAGCGCTCTACCACTCGGGGAACTTGTCTGTAGATGGGATTGAGACTGAGTTTGGCCTGTGTGCGACCAGCAGCCTTTTTCAGCTCCAGCTCATTAGGGTGAGAGAGCTGCAGAGCTTCAAGTAGTCTGGACTGACTCTCAACCATATCAGAGATGGAGTCCACAGACATCCCTCCCTGACAGAGAGGAAGAGAGAAATCAAAGATAGTAAGACAGATGAATGAAGGTACAGTGTGTGCTGTACGTAAGGCTTAAGCAATAAAGGTTCAAATGACATCATCAATCTCGCGAAAGCTTGTTCCAATTACAATGAATTATTAAAACAGATAAACACCTGAAACCCTGGTCAGAAAAGAGTTCAATGGCAGTGAGAAAAAATCTGAACACAATAAATCTGTTTGCGCTATGTATACAAAAGAAATGTAAACGGATTTCCATGAAAGCTTTTCAGATGTCAACATAATGACTGAATAACCCATTAACTCTTTCTCTCTCCATGTTTGGGTGGAGAGAATGGAGAGTTTGATTTGGCAAAGACCCAGACATAAATCTCATTGGCTCCTGCTGATATGTAGCCTCCCATAGATATGTTGTCTCCAGTCTTACACCCATACGCCATCAAACAATAACCTGAACCACGCTGCCTGCTGCCACTGCTGTAGTTCGTCTTCAGAAAACAATTGAAGATATTTGGATGAAAACCAGGAGGCTTGAGACTGTCCCACTGACTGCAAAGTAAATTACAATGTCAAGATCCAGAAAAGTATGAAAAGGATCGTCAGAATAATTTCAAGCCTCCTGGTTTTCATCCAAATATCTTAAATTGTGTTCTGAAGACCAACAAATCATTTACAGGTTTGGGACGACATGGGGTAAGTGATTACAATGACTAAATTTTCATTTTGGGGTGGAGCATCCATTGAACACTATTTTATTTATTTATTTAAGTGGTTATAGCATACATTTAAGTCAAGTCACATTTTATATGCTTTATACAATACAGAGTGTTTCAAAGCAGCATAGAAATAAACTGGAAAATAATAGTGTAAATTTAAAAAAGTTAAAGTAAACAACTTCAATTTCAGCTATAAAGTAGTATAAATCAGCTTAATTTAGTTCAGTGTTGATCCAGTTTAGTTCGATCACAGTGAATAAAAGTTTTTAGCACATTTTAGTTATAAATGATCATGTACTATGGTCAGAAAATTATATAAGACATTCATTAATTGATTTGTATTGAACTGACATTTTTACTTTTAGTATTTTAATTTGAATTACAATTAATTAGAATTCTATATTTAATTTTAATTTTAATTGAAATAGTTTACATTAACTTTATACCATCTTAGATACCCAGAGTTGGGGTAGTTACTCAAAAAAATTAATTAGTTACTAGTTACTTCTGTAAATTGTAATGAGATTACTTTACTAATTACTGCATTTGAAAAGTAACTTCACTACTTATTACTTAACTTTTAACTTTTTAGGGCCCTATAAAACCTGTTTTATTTTTTCCCAAATTCCATTTTATTTTTTTCCAAATTCTGTTTTTCCGTTTAAATTTTTCTGGATTCCATTTGTTTCTGCTTATTTTTTTCTCAACTCCTTTTTAATGGTTAAATTTAATTGTATTAATCAAATACTTGTCTTTAAATTAAACTGGACTTTTATTTTGACGTGCTACCTATATGAATACCTATACAGTTCTGTGTATGTGATGTGACGCTAGTTTTACTCAAATCAAACGGTCAAATGCTCATGAAGTGAATGCAGCATGACTCTCAGTGCAGCTCTGGAGGGGGGAAAAACATTTCATAAGGCTATTTTAAGAAATAATTGAATAAATTAAGTAGTTTTTATGCATGTAAATATGTCAATGACTTGCTGAAGTGCATGAAAACCAGCTATGTATGTATTAGACCCGGAAATAAAGTCTCTCTCTCTCTCTACTGTATAAAATGTACATTATATATTATGTAAAGTATAATATTATACACTATAATATAATATAGTATTGTATTATAGTTATTATATCCAAGTTGTCTGTCTTTAACGCAACATTAGGTTAATGTCAATAAACGATCATGTACTACAATTACGAGTCATTCTATAAGGTGACATTTCAGCACTTGACAAACGGACAGCGACTTCTCTAGGCAGCACACAGCTACGTGCGATTGCTTTATGTGCATTGTTGGGAAACGCACGTGAAACAATAACGAACGATGGTAAATGTACTATTAAAAAATGCTCTTAATCGTAAGAACTAAGTTACCCCCAACACTGTAGATACCATTATCTCAAAATATGACTCCATAAAGGTTTATTTTTTATATATATTTCTGAATCTGAAGTTTATCATTGACAGTGACAGTGTCAATGAGATCAGTGAATTATCTTCTTTTTTTGTTATTTTGTTTTAATCTGTGAGATGCATGGGGAATTCTGTGAATGAAATGATGCCAGGTTAGTGATAGCAAGGAGTTTTTATTGGCTCTGATTTATATTTGCGTAGATAGTGTCCTCTTCTCTTACTTGCTGACGTATGAGATGTCGGCAACAATCTCTCAAAGTAATAGCACACGTAAATGTGTTGTCATTTATATCTGTCAGGCCTAAAGTTATGCATTTGATGTTGTGTGTAATAATGAATTGCAGATGTTTTTCAGGTTAGATGTTCAGCATGACTCGGGTTCTGTGTTTTAATAATCAGCTCTTGATTACTAGATCAAAAGACCAAACTCATACTGTACATACCACAGCTTTTAGAAGATTTTTTTTTTTTTTTTGAAGTTTTAAAGATAATATGCACTTACCCGTCTGTGAGTGCGTGAGGTGTTGTCCAGGAACGCTGATGAGGGATGTTTGCTGTGGGCCTCCAGTGCTGGTGAGGAGGCAGCATCAGGTGATAAGGATGTATTTCCCAGCCGCTGGTTTCCATTGTGCTGCCTTTTCTCGGCACGGAAGTGAAGAACACTGGCCTCCAGGTCCAGACAGTCCCGTCGGCTCTCTTTCAGGGCATCCTGCCGTTGCTTGTATGCCCAGTCGTTTGCGATTACCTGGGCGAGCGGGATACCGAATGCTTTGGCTGCAGACTCTGGTGAAGAATCCAAACAGTTAACAGACAAATGACTTTAACAGTAGGCTTATGGATAGATTTTGATATTTAGTGTCTATAGTTTCCAAAGCTTTTTTGATTAGATGTACTGGTAAATATACTGGTAAAGAAATGAGTAGACTGAATGCACTGTAAGTCTGTGCTGGATAAAAGCTTCCGTTAAATGCATAAATGTAGATGTAACATAAAGGGCGTGTTAAAATCTTGGAGTTTTGGACTAGTTTGACACTACATTTCAGGAAGGGAGTGTGTGAAACATGTCAAATTCATTCTTTATTTCAGTAAACAATGACTCTGCACATATCGAATGTCATCACAAAAACCTCTAACTCATTATTTTTTATCTTCCTATATTTTTATATCCTATTTAATATATATTCTATATTAATATCTCTAAGCCTTTTATTTCAGGTCAATTTTGAGATTTTGCATCCATAACTTCTTTCAGACTAGTGAAAAGGAAACATCCAAAACACATTTAATTGTTTAGTTTATTACACTTGATCTATTTGCGTCTTTAGATTTCAATTACAATACATATCTTTAAAAGTTTTCTCAAAATTGGAGAAAATATTTTGTATGTTCCACAGAAGAGAGTCATTCAGGTTGAGAAATGATGACAGAATTTTCATTTTTACATGAATTGTCCTTTAAAGTTAATATCTGATTGTCTTTTATTTGACTATGAACGATACTGCACTTTTAATATCTATGGGCCACAAATGACATTGTCGATTTTTACATAACTCGAAAGTATCATATAACAACTATAACGTTTCAGACAAATCTTCTTATGATCAGTATTTAAATGCAGCCTTCCTGTGCTGTTCAGTAAGTGATCTCATGTGTAGCCGCTGTTTGCTTTTCTTGTGCTAAGAAGGAAAACATCTTTATTTGCCCAATGGGATTAAATTTAGAAAGCTCTATTCGACATATGGCACACATCAACATACTTAAAACATATTTGGGAAAGTAAATAAATACAGACATAAAACAAAAAAATAAATGAAACATAAAGTAACAAAAATATGTAAACAACTGTTAGCAAACAAAATTTAGCCTCTCTTGTATATCTACAGTTTGATAGTTATTTAATTAAACCATTTCAGAGATGAGATGTAATAGCACTTTTAAAAACCCTGTTTCTGCTAGATTTTACACGCTTTACCTCAAAGAAAGCTTTATTTATCATATTCTACTAAAGCAGCCTAAATGTAAGTGAACTACTGTCTATGTAGATGGGGAGGAACAAAGACATGATGCATACGTAAAGCACACTCTTTTAAATAGCATCTTTAACACCCTAACAGGACTACACTGAGGTTACATCTAATCTGTTTTGGCCGTCAAAGCAACACAAAAGCAAAGCAGTCTTGTCTTCCTCTCTCCTCCCTCACAATCCCTTTTCTCTTATCTCTGCCCCAGGGCTTAAAAGTCTAGTCGCAGGTCAGGTTAGTTTGGTCCACTAGTTGCTAGTCCTTGCTAAGCTGGATGAATATGGGGATTGAGTCCTCTTTAAATAAATTCCTCCCTTTACCCTATCACCATCCTTCATTCAGCCCTCCCCACCCGTCACCTTGAGCTGACGCACATGCTGGAAACAAGTGCCAGACTGTGGTTGCAGGTGGCAGGCGTTTGGCTGAACTCCAGGAACATGGCCAAACAAATCCGACAGACTCAGGTATAAGTGCTGCTTTAGCTCCGGCAACTTCAGTCTGACCTCTTTACATATCTACAAACTCTCATCTGAACGTTAGTAGCATACAGACTGGCTAACTGAAATGCACTTGCAAAGTTACATGCAGTCAAGAGAATGTCTGTTGGGAGACCATCAAAAAAAAAAAAAAAAAAAAACAGATATAAAGCAGAGAGTCATCTAATAATCGAATGACAGTAATAGGTGAAAAGTTACTTATTGTCAACAGAACGCTCAAAAGGGACCAGCAAAATAAAGTTTTTTTTTTTTAATTGCTACTTTTATTAAGTAATGATGCATTGAAAGTTGATCAAAAGTGAAGTCTTTTTGAAATTTCAATGCATCAAGGAATCCTGAAAAAAAAAAAATGCATCATGGTTTCCACAAAAAGATTAAGCAATGTTTTCAACATTGATAATAATAAGAAATGTTTCTTCAGCACCAAATCAGTATATTAGATGATTTCTGTAGGATCATGGAGATTGGAGAAAAATTCAGCTTGGCCGTCACAGGAATAAATTATTTTCAAATATATTTAAAGAGAAATCAATTATTTTCAATTATTATTATAAACTTTTGAACTGTGTAGTTACATCAAAAAATCTAGCGTAAATAAAACTCAATTTAATCAATACAACTCACGAGTTTTTGTTGAGCATCCTCACAAAAACTGGTTTTACTGTTTACACACTGGAATGGTTTCAGAATGGTTTAGATGGTATCAGTATGTGAGTCAGTAGCCATTATTTTAGCCCCTTGAAGTCGAAAGTAAAGCAGTCAGTCAAGTTAACATTATTTAGTAAACTGGATTAAAAAAAAAACTCGCAGTACCCAGTGTGTGACATCACAGGGTTGGTTTGCCCCTGCTGGTTTGGGGTGAAGACAAGCTGCAGGTTGGAAACTATACGTGGTTACATGGGTACCTGTCAAAACAGCCATTCTGACATATTTTTTTGTGAGAACTTAATTTGGTCCTCGGATGCTGTCCCAGATGCGGCTTTTTTGTGTGTGTCTGTGCACACAGAAACGATCTATCACAGCGCACGAGTACTGCATTGAAATCTCTTTCAAGTTGTCTCACGCTTGAATGGCTTAAAACACTTCAACGTTTCAACTGACAAGACTTTAAAACATGTCAGAATGATACACTTTTTTTGAGGCAGCAGCAATAGCCCAATCGTTCAGATAGGAATAAGTTTTGTGTAATGCAAATATGTCTAAAAGGTTTGACATAACAATAAGATGTTACATGAATGATATTGTATGAAGCGTTTCTTTACATCACGTTGCACCTCGCTTTATGAAAACATGTTTGGGATACCAAAGATCATCAAAACTTTGAGATTTAGATGGTTTGATGTCGGATGTTCATCCAGAAATTGTTATATTACTTCACTGGCCATTGGAACAAACCAACCCCTATGACATCACACGCTGAAAACAAAACGTCCTTTTTTCATTGAAGTTGTTACATTAATCATGTTTGTTATATATGTTTTTTATCAAAGTGGAAATAATGTAAACTCGGCTGACTACTTCACTTCCACATTAAATGATCCTACAAAAAGACAAAAACAAAGTTGAATACAAAATACAAAGAAAACAATGCATATGCATTCACAGGGATGCACACATTGTATTGCGTATTAAAGTTTTAAAGCTGTGTGTCTTAAAGGCCTGTGGGATTTGCAAGAACTGACACACCAAACAGTCCTGTCAACCAGAGTCAGAGGATCCACAGAGGGAACAGCCATTTATAGTCTACATTACTGTCCACCAGCATCACCAAAGAATGACGTTTGTAGCATGGTAGTAAAGATTAAACAATGACGTCATGAAGAAGTTGACAAATATAAGTTGGCATTTGGATGAAATTTGAAATGCAGTTTCACTATCATTTGTTTGTAGTTTAAAATAATCTAAGAGCAAATACTTAAAGACCTGCCATTTAAGTCTCTATGTTTTATGGGTTGTTTGTTTAACAAAGATTACAAGACTGCATGAGCTCAGGAACACTGTCTGAAAAACATGGTGCACTTAAAGACAATCCGATTTTTTCCATAATGCAGCATATTTAAAAGTAAAATGCGATAATCAACAAGAAAAATGTAGAAAAATGTTAGTCTTGAGAAGTGAGCATTATGTACTAGAATGGAGCCAGAATGATTTGCTAATGCAGTGCCATAGCTACATAGCTGATGGTAGACCTTGGCAAAAAGAATAGAAAGGCACTTTAGAGGAAGATCAAGCTATTCTTTTATCATTAACAAAAAAATATCACAAAGACAAACCATGTTTTCTTTGGATTTTCTTTTGTGAGACATTACAATGTTTAAACCATTGCCTTTCTAGTCATTTACACACAGGGTGCATGAGATTTATTTGAAAAATGACATAAAAGCATATCTTACCTCGCTCTTTCTTTTCTTTTGAGAAGGAGTCAAACTTTCTCCGCAGTGATTTCCTCCTTTTACGAATCTCTGGAGATAAAAAAAGAAAAACAAAGAATGAAGAAAAAAATGGATTATGGTTGCTTTTGTGTAGACACCTATATAAAATTATATATACATAATTACACAAAATATAATTTCTACAAATATTATGTTATTTAAATGCACTACTGTTCATAAGTTTGGGGTCTAATTTTTTTTTTGTTCTTGAAAATCTCTTATGCTTGCCAAAGCTTGATATATTTGATCAAAAATCTAATAAATGCAAGTAAAATAAGTGATATTGTCAACTGCTATAACAACTTTAAATAACTTGTATTAATAATTTGCAATATTTTTAAGATGTAAATTATTTCTGAAGGCAAATCTGCATTTTTCACCCAAAGCAGTGCAACATGATCCGTCAGAAATCATTCTAATATTAAATTTTAAATCATTGTGCTGATTTAATTCTCCAGTAACACTTATTATTATTATTCTGAAAACAGCTGTGCAGCTTAATATTTTTGTGGAAACCATGATGCATTTTCCTTTATACTTTGATGAACAATTAAATACATTTAAATAGATTTATTTATTTTTTTGTATTCACTGTTCACTGTAACTTCTGGTCAATTTAAATTGTCTTGCCAAATAAAAGTATTCATTTCTTAAAACAAATAAATAACTTATACCCAAACTTTTAAACAGTATTGTATACAAATGTAAATCTTATGCTTAAAACACATAAAATAGGCAGTGGCACATAACACCTACACTGATGCATGTAACTACAAGTCTTCCATTCCCCAAAATAAAATGTGTTCCGTGTAGATGGCTGATAGTAAAGTGAAATCTCCAGGAATCAGCAGAGAGCTGGCAAAGCAAACACTTTAGCACTATATAAAACCTATATTAGTGGAGGCTGTGATTAAGATAAAATTAGAAGCAGAAACATTTCCCACATACAGTAGATAACCAACCACAATTATCCTTCATTTATTGTTGTAAAAAAGAGTATTCTTTCCATATTTGCAGCTAAACTAAAACACATTTTGTCTGTGTGTTTTCATAACTCTGATGTACCTGTACTCTGTCTATAAGGACCCTCAAGAGAACAGTAAAAATGTGATGAATAGCTGTTCCCTTTACGAGGTTCAAACTTCCCCCACAGTGGTGCAATGTTTTGAGCTCAAACCAACAGACGTGTTTACACTCAAACCTCTTCCTGTCTGTGAGTGCTGCTAATTTGGTTCCATTTTTTATGCCTTTAACTTACAGATATACTTTTACTGGTTTGAATCAGAAGAGGTCTGAGTTATTGAGCTGAGGGGAAAAGGGTTTAAAAGATGCTCTGCTAAGATGTCCAGAGAGATAGAGAAAACCAAAGGGGTTTGTAGCACATCCAGAGGGGCTTTAGGTTGGGCTCATATTACCATGGCTGCAGGAAATGAGAGTTTATTTCCATGGAAACTGCCCCCTACCCTCCCCACATCATGGGTTAAAGCCCCCCATCAGCTCCCATCAGAGAGAAGATGATTGGGGGAATGAACAGAGAGCATGCTGAGATATACGCCTGATTCAGGATAAATAATCCCTTCCGGCCAAAGCAGATATTGAAAACAAAGTAAAGAAGCCACTTTTATTAAAGCAAGAGACTAAAACAAAACCATGACAACAACAGCTTCAGGCTGCATGCATAAAGATTAGAAACCACAATATTACAGACAAAATGCTAAATGTTTAAAGTGCTTAACTTTTAAATAACCACAAACACACCAGAAAATAACCAAAGCCAAACAGCGAGGTCGGTCACTCATGACATGCTTTTCAGATTCTCTTAAATGCATTTCACAAAGTTCCATTTAACTCTCCAAAGGACGTTCATCTTCCCCCAAAAATAGCTGCCAAACACGTCCATGACAATTCCAAGAGTAGCGGCTGAATAAACCACCAGGCTGAATCTGACAGATTTCTCCTTTGGGAGGAAAAGTGTTCCGTAAATATTCCCTTAAATTGTGGTGGCTGCTTCCCCATGGGTCGGATAAAGTGGCGGCCGAGGTCTTCTCACCGATCAGTGACCAGTTGAAAACTCCACTATAGAGAACAGAGGATGACCTTTTCTGATCTGATCATGTGGAGCTGCTTGTACGTGCTGGGAATACCACTTCCCATCCATAGTGGGACATAAGGAGACTCTCACATGATAACAAAATGCCATCTCACATTATCAATTAATCAACAGCGGTGGTTTTGTTCATTATTACTGTTTATTTAATAATATATGGGAACTCTCCAATAAACTGATTTTGCTTCTTGACCAAAACTGTTCATTGTACAAATCCACACGAAACGTCTTTAAAACCAAATATTGAAATGCATTATGAAATATATGAGTCCAGTGAATTGCAAAGGCTCAACGATGTTGCAAATGGCATAAACGGCAGCAGAAAGCAAACACATGAAACAAACACTGGGCTTAATTGTATTGGTTTATATTTCACACAGTTCTGTTCTTGGATTTCAGGGATAATATCATGTCACACAATCTTTCCATGCTGGCGTTCGCCTAATTTGGCCACTTCCACCAAGCGACGGATGAACTTGTTTTTGGAGACACAGTCTTTGGCGTCAACGACAAAAGATATGTCTATAATATGGAGAGATAAGTCTATTTATAACTATGCCAGATCTCATAAACCTCACTTTCACCTCTCAGCAGTCTTATCTGGTAGATTTACTATCAGAAATCCCTCTGAAATCCCTATGAATTCACCGTGTGTAATGTCATATCTGCATGGGTTTCTTGGGAATTCGATAAGCATCTGTCTGAAATAATCATATCTAGACTGTGATTAAAGCAATGTATAACATAGTATTTCAATCTATGCACCTCTTCTGTCATGCATGATTACCAGCCATCACAAAACAAGATGTTTGGAATGTACCTCTAGGGATGCTGATCTTAAAATCCAGGTCTCTTCTTTCCAAATGGTAAAGGGCCACCTCCTGCAGACGTGTCCTCTCCAGCTCCGAGAGGCTTTGGATGGAAACAGGCTGCAGCCTCACGCTCTGCCCCAGCATAGTGGCCCACGTATAGTCACCCTGCGAAACAGACAGACAGAAAAATAAAGCAGAAGTGAAACAGTGAACACATTACTTTCGGTCTCAGCATGCTTTTTGCAGGGTTTGGTTGCGGCCGAGCTCGAACACACCTGTTTGTCATTTTAAAGGGAAGCTGATTCATGTGTGTTTGGTCAGAGTTGGAATTCTGCAGCCAGGCGTATCGCCAAGAGCAGGATTTACCCTGCTGAAATTGATATACTGCTGTTAAAGTGCTTTGCACACCTCTTACAAACCAACCATCAAATATTGTGCAGGAAAACCTGGGGTTAAAAGGAGTGAAATCACTTCCAGCAGTCTTTAAGAGAGGTTTTTAGACATTCATAGTTTTAGATATTTCTCCCTAATAGGAACACGTCTGGATAAACATGCCCTATAAGACCCTGTCTGGGGTTACTAAAAACACAAAAAGCCTAAAGGTCAAAGTGCTTAAAACATGCTATGTGAGCAAAACCCTATTTGAGCTTCTCGGTTTAATTTGGAATCAAGGACGGCTACTTTTAGATTTGGCAGCAGCATTGTATTGAGTAAACGTACAGCTAGTGGATATTTTGTATTTATTTTTTAACCTAATATAATTCCTCTGACAGCATACATCCTGTGTGTATTCATATGCGTTGGCACATCTGATGTGATGACAATGAACTGAAACTGAAAACCAACTGAAAGCCAAAGCAGTTACAGAAAGGAAATTCGCTGCCGATCAGCCACAGTGCTTATTTGAATACAGCTAGAATAACAAATCAAAACATAATGTCTTGTCCTCTTTAACTGAACGATGTTGCCATGAAAGTATACATATCTAGTTTTTAAAGTACACTTAAATTGTTAAAGTTGTTCAAATCAAAACTTTGAAACTATGCCTTCGAAAACAATCAAGAAGTGACTGAACTCTGATTCTCTGGTTATATAGCTCCAGTCATTCACTGTTTAAACAAACGTTTGAGTTTCTCAGTCTCACCGGGGTTTACTTGAAAGCAGGAGTGTGTAGAGTTATTATTGAAAATTCATATTCAAACAATGTGCATGAATGAGGCATTTTTACAATGGGACTGTAAACATGCCTTAATGTCTTACAGGATCTTTCAGACGTAAGATTTAAGTGATGTTCTTCCAAGAAGAAAAACACATACTGTGAAAAACTACTGTGGCTGCGATTTCTGGGTGGCAGGATGAGAGAGGCCTCAGGCCAATGCAAGTCTTTTTCCTTTTCCCATCCTCCCTAACTCTATTTCATATGCCCTTCTTTCTCACATACAAAACAAAAAAAGTGAAGGTCAGAACTGAAGGGAAGAACAAAACACAAACACATGTAGCATTACGCCATACTTCAAAGCCCCCTGAAACCAAAACACCCATCATTCATCAGGAGTATTGTGCTCATTTACTGGACACCAAGGCTTGTGTGAGAAACACTTGCCTTCATGAAACCAAACACTCATGACAAATTATCCTATCCAAAAAATCCAATTTGACGTATTAGTCTTGTGTTAATGTCTCAAATTATGAAGGAGAATTTTTTTTTTTTTTTTGAATGTATACTGTATGTTATTGTTCAAGCTAAATGAAGAACATGCTGGTAATGACCATGATTGTTAATTTAATCCTAAACTAATTGTACAGTACATCAGCTCAGGAAAAACACAATGATCCACTTTTCTCTGTGCAAAAATGCTCATTCTCAAGAACAGTGAGAGTACCATTACTTTCACTCTGACCAAAAAACCTATAGTCACAAAAGCACCCTTAAAATGTTCAGCAGAGGCTGTTCATAAAATATACGAAACCTCTAACCCCCAATAATCAAACCCTAACCCGAGCACATCTTCAGATACCAGAGGGAGGAGACCAGAAATAGTTTAGTGTGCTATTAGCAGAAAGCTCTGTCGGTCCATAAAAAGACCAAGACCTACACACATATTTACACAACTAATCATCATCCTATTACAACTTTTTAACCGCAATTCTGACCTTTTTATATCTCAATCACAATTATGAGCAATTACCAGTCACTGGCTATTGCTGAGTGTATATTGAGCTGAAACAATGTTCCTGTAATGGCAGAAATGTATTTGACAGGGAAAATAACAGACTGCTACAACACGTCCAAGTGTAAATAAGGTTCTTGCATTCATGTCTGAGACAAATAATCCAAGTGCAGACATACCTGAGTGCACGACAAGACCCAGATAAAAACATCAGAGGTCCATAAATCTTGTTGCAAGACCGCTGGAGTACTAGAACAACAGTTTTGCGAAACTACTTCACTTCACTTTGAAGGGATTTTCTTAGCCATCCAGAGCAAACAATAGCTTATTCCTTAAAAAGTCTTCCTCGGCCCACGCTCTTCTTTCCTTTCAGAATTCTTGTCCGATTTCCACTTCATATACTCCTTGAGCTCTGACCATATTTGTCTCCTGATCCTTGAAACCTGGCTCATGGTCCCTCATGAGAACTTTGTTATAAATACTTCTATTTAGAAACATGCTGATAGTTCCCAGATGCCCCTTTTAAATAATTCCCAAGTGCATTTATAACAGTTTATCCAGTAACAATCCTGGTTTTCCTATCAAAGGAACACAATCAGATAATTACTGGGACGATAACGAGTATTATATGCATATATCAGTGATCAACTTCTATTGTTTATTCAGGCTCCACTACATCTGGTGAGCATTTACATTTGTGGCTTGTTTTGGTGCACCTGGATGCATGTGTATGTGAGCGCATAATAAAGAGAACATAAACAGCTAAGTGTCCATACAATGGAAAGTTACAGAGAACCTCTGCTCTTTGAGCAACACTCCAAACTGTCCAGACTGATCTCTCTGCACATTGAGAGACAAAATGAGAGAAAATAAAATAGCAGCAGTCAGCCCTTCTGAATTATCCATTTAAGCTATACTGTGTCAAATAACAAAAACAAAAAGGCAAAGCCAATATCTGCTCACACAGTGGATGAGCTTTAAGCTACAAAAACAAAACAATTAGACGACCTCAGACAGTCGTAGCATCAAAGGAAGCCCACAGGTTTTGAACAAGGGCTCTTTTCACTTCTCAGACTGATTTAGGCTGCCAGCACCCCTCCACTGCATCCTGTTAAGTGTGTATCATTTTCTAAAGGAAGTCCCCTCGGAGCAAGATACTCAATTTATCATTCTGTGTGTAATGCTGGTGGCCTAATCAGTAGTTATATTTATATACCTGATGGGATAAAGTCAACAAAAGAAGACTCAATCCCAAAGAATTTGAAGTCTGTTTTATGTTTTAAAGCCATTGAAACTGACATGAAAAAATGTTAAACACCTCTTCAAGGGAAGTCGAGTCTCATAAACAGGCACAATGCTCTTGTTTTTGTGAGAAAAAGGGGACTGCTGTATCTCTGCTAAGATTTGTGTCCTACAGAAGGATGTCACAGAATCAGCCTTAGCTAAATAAATATGTAAAAACATAAGGCAAAGCAAAACAGACACTCTTTTTAAATAAGTGTCAGTGACAAATTAGGTAGTCTGAGATCATTATAATAATAATAATATTAAAATCTATCGTTTTGGTAAAAGTTAGATTTGTCTGGAAATGTGATCTTTGTGATTTTTAATTCATGATATTTTTCACAAAAACGTTATGATTTAATCACAAGTGAGGTACCAATCAAGTACGAAATAGTAAAATACTTTGCACTTTGAATGCCAGTGTACACAAGTTTAAACACATTTTTCGAAGTAATAAAATGTATTTTTTACAAAATATAAAATTTCAGTTTTACTCCGTACACATTTATTTAAAGAAAAGACATATTGACCCTGAAATACAGTCAATTCAATACTTTGAATTGTAAAAAAATAAATAATAAATAAAATAAAATAAAAAAATGAAATTCAGATTTAGCCACACTCAGATCACAAAGACAAAATGCACTATACACCATCTCAAACAAACACATGTGGCAATCATAAACACTGTCAGTAATGCTATTCCCCAAGCATTTACTGTTTATCATTGCATTTACATACTCACTGAATATATTCAACACGTTCATTATAGTCTCAGACTGTAAAAAACTGCAGCCACAATAAAGCAGAAACTTTTCTCACTGAATATGTAAATGGACTCACACACACACCCTTCACTCTACCTGCAGACTGGGAGATGGGCAGTGTGTATGACAGAAACACACACTCTGTGAATATGAGCAGTGTCCTCAGACTCTTCAGACAGGTACAGCCAATCCGACTCGAGCATGAGACAGACAGACAGAAGCAGAGAAGGATAAAGAGCGCGAGAGAGGTCTGTCCTCTCCATCTGCCATGTACTCGTGTAAATCAAGAGTGCAGCCCGAGGGTTGCCAAGAGCAAACCTCACATAAACACTCAGAGCAGAGGGGGAGGAGCCTGAAACTGATGCAGCAGGGCTTTGAACGAGTTCCTCTGTCAGACTGTCACTCATCAGCCCCATAATAAACACTAGAGACGCACCGTCCTAACTTCCCAGGCTTCCTACTCCTCATTCCTTCTCTGTGTATTCATAAGTTTGTTCCTGTTGAAAGCCTGTCCTCTTCACAGAAATGAAAACAATAGCAGGACAAAGGAAAAATTGAGGAGCATGATAATGAAGAAAGGGGGAGACAGTGACAGCAGGAAAGGAAAGGAAAAGAAGGAAAAAATGAGAAATGCGAGGGCTTCAGGCAGAAGGTGTAGAGTTACTTAAACTTAAACACACACGCTATACATTCATAAACTAGCTGCCTCGTGATGAGCATGTACACATGAAGTTTGACCTTTCAACTCTGTGCTGACCTCACAGATCTCAATTTTATCTGTTACCCAGATTTCATGATACTGTAAGAGTCTTTGTGCTCCGTGTGTTCTAAACTGGGAATAGTGTGGGGTAAGTTCAAAAAGTCTGACACTACATTGCCATTTCAAATCCAGATAAATATTACCATTCAAAAGTTTGGGCTATTTCTTTCTTTCTTGTTCGGCTGTTTTAGAAGTAGTTTTTGGTTTTTATATTTAAAGTCTTTAATACTCTTCAAGGTTGCATTGAATAAAATTAGAGTAAACACAGTAATGTTGTGACTATTAATAGTAACTATTTAGAATTATTTATTTTAAAATAATATTTATTCCTGTGATGCATTTTCAGCAACATTACTCAGCATTGCTGGAAACTGGTATTACTGAGGGCATCTCTTTTTGTTATGCATTCAGAGTTATTATTGAAAACTCATATTCAAACAATGTGCATAAATGAGACATTTTATTATGGAACTTTAAACATTCCTTAATGTTTTACAGGATCTTTCAGATGTAAGATTTAAGAGATGTTCCAAGAAAAAAACATACTTTGAAAAACTACTGTGGCTGGGATTTCTGGGTGGCAGGATGAGAGAGGCCTCAGGCCAATGCAAGTCTTTTTTCTTTTCCCCTCCTCCCTAACTCTATTTCATATGCTCTTCTCTTTCTCACATACACTGTCCCTGCTTTTAAAACACCTGATCCTTCAGAAATCACTCTGATATGATGATTTGCTGCTCAAGAAACATTTATTATTATCAATGTTGAAAAAAAGTTGTACTGCTTAAAATGTTTGTGGAAACATTTTGTCAAGATTTTTTTTTTTATGAATAGAAAGTTTAAAAGAGCAGCATTTATTTGAGATAGAAATCTTTTGTAAATGTCTTTATTGTCATATTTTTATGCATTCTTTGATCCATCCTTGCTGAATTAATATTTAAATGTAATTAAAAAATGGTTTGTTTCTATTAAAGCTCAAGATGATTCTCAAATCATGCTGGATGACGTGATGATCGGGCGCTCGTGTCAGCTCAAGTGTCAGGAGAGTTATGCACCAGTTTGTTTTGAAGAGGCACCTGTGGCAGTTCTGACTTTAGTTCTTAGCATGAGAGTGGGAACAGAACAGTTAGTCTAGTACTGGAGATTTTGTGTAACTTGCAAAGAGACCTGGGTTAAAATCCTAAACTTATAATATTACTGTTTTAAATTAACCAAACCGTTTGAATGGGCAAGGTGCTTCTTCATGCATGCTAATCACCAAGAAACTGTCAAATTCAATGCAACATAATTTGCAATCATTTGAATAACAGTTCGAAAAACAAGTATTTTCACTAGTGGCACCTGTGTTGTGCGTGGGTGAGAGTATAGTTGTGATGTTTGTTTGGTCCGTGCCTGATGGCTCAGCAAATGATCCTATTAAAGTACTTCTGTGCAGCTCGCTGACAGACTGACAGATAGAGCTCATTGGCAAGGAGCTCCTTGATAGCGGCACTGTTAGTAGCATCCGGAGTAGTCTTTATTCAACCTCGGACACAAAACCTTAGGAAGTACCCGACAAGCACAAGGGAACTGTTATAGACAAACGTGGCCCTAGAACAAGTGGCCCTGGTTTGGCCCTTGGCCTGGTTAGCATGAAGCATTAAATCTCATAACTACACTCTTAAAAATAAAGGTTCCAAAACAGGGGTTTTCACATCAATGCCATAGAAGAACCATTTTTGGTTCCCCAAAGAACCTTTCAGTGAGCAGTTCTTAAAATAATAATAAAAATAGAATCTTAATGTAAAGAAAATTTCAATAACCTAAATAAACTTTTTCCACTATAAAGTACCCTTTGTGCAAAGGAAAGTTTCCATGGATGTTAACGGCTCCAAATCGTAAAAATAAAGAACTTTTATTTTTGAGAGTGTACACCATCTCTTTGGATTGATGTTCATTACGAAGTATCTGTGTATTCTGATGGAATAACATTTTTACTAGCAAAATATAAATCACATAAAGTTAAATAATAGATGATGACAGTGACAGATTTCTGGATGATATTTGACAGTCCTGTGCTAGCTTAGCAAGTGCTATGCCAACAGATAGCTTTTCTCCAGGTATCCTGGACCTCTTTGACCTAAAATATCTACAGTGCCACCAATAGTAGACCTATTTTTTCAGGCTGATAAATGTGCGGCTCTGAATAATGCGTTTGGAATGTGGTGTGAGGCTGTGTGCGGTATGTCTTGGATTTGCCATTAATTTACCATCTGCAGGGTTTGGATGTGCTTGAGCTCTCTGGAGATTCTTCCATCTCCATCAGGGATGGAAATCCAGTCCAGATGTCTTCATCACTTATACCATCCATCCACAATCATACTGTTTTCACAACATCAAGACTGCCAAAAGAGCCTTCATCATTTTAGAAGGGTGCTGTACAAAAGCCCTTTTTGGCTGATTTTAGGGAGGACTGTGTAAGATTCAGGAAACATTCATCCTCAGTGACGTGCTTCAATAAAAAAAACAGTAACATTTCATTTTGATTTCTGTTTATATATGAGATCTAATAAATCATTGGCAGTAACACACCATGAAAATCTTTGGACTCTCATTCTCACTGAAAAAACAAAAACACAGTGATGACTGTCCCAGTGGTTTTCCATACACATGAGAATGTTCATATCCGGCCATTAAAACAGAAGTGCACCTCAGTTTCATCTGTTTGACCTCTGACCCTGACATCAAGGATGCTCTCTTCCTGTTTTGGCCGTAGCATAGTGCTTTTAGGTGAATATGATCATATGACCCTGATACAGGATGGACAGGGACAGGAACAGGAACAGACCTGTCCCAAAAGAGTGGACAGGAGTAAAATCCAGTGTGTGCAGGTTTGATGCGGATGCTCAGATTGATGCAGGAAGACTGACACATACTACATTTAGACTTTTCCATGACATCTGATTTTAAAAGTCTGATTTGTCACTTAATGCTGGTAAGTCAGTTCATCATAAAGCTATTGGTTATCATGCCTCTGTTTAGTGTTATTATTGGAAACTGACTATAACTTAAAGCTATAGACTGCACTGCCCACTACAGGTCAAAGTTGGCAAGTTCTTTAAACTTTCTCTGGCACTTAAAATAAACAATATAAGTATATATACTGTGTCTTTTTTTTTAAGTATACCTTTACATGTCCAGCACAATAAAACCTGACTTTTATTCTTAATCAGGACATGACATTCACCTGTTCTACTACCCTCATACTTTTCTCAGTACGCATCATTTCCTCTGCAGAGTTCCTCAAAGCTCTGTCTAAACATGCTGAGGAGGGAAAATGTAATGATGACTAGCAATGATTCACGTTGCAGTACAATCATAGACAGGGGAAATGATAACATGTTTAAGTGCTCCGATTGCTGCTGGTACAGTGTTTATTTTTTCTTAAAATGAGAAGCTGCGTATCGGCAGATAGTGGAGAGAGACCGAAAGAGAGAAACAGAGAGAACAACAAATATCTGAAGTAATGCTCAGGTTCCACGTAACTCAACGATGTTATGGGTTGATGTGATACTCTTTATTAATGCTATACTGCCTGATTCAACCTGACCATAATCAACAATCATGCTACTGTACATATTAATATAGAACTGCTGAACAATCCATAATAAATATATCCACACTAAAATCGAACTAGTTGTCGAGTAACTATTATGTTGAGTCATCTGAGCAGACATTATAGCTTTCTGCACATCACAGTCAATCGGAAACAATCTAGCACAATGTTATAAATCTATAATATCTAAAAGCTTGAGAAAACAGAGCTTCTGCAATATTTAATTTTCATTAAAATGGAAGAATCCATTTTTAGTATTGCATACATGTGCTCAATTTTCAAGGCTGCATTCAATTCATGACAGTTAAGAAATGTGTGATATTACTGAAGATTTCTGGAAATTCAGCTTTGCCATCACAGAAATAAATTATATATTAAAATAGAAAACAGTTATTTGTAACTGTATTTCACAATATTACTGACTTTAATTTATTTTTGGTCAAATAATGCAGCCATGGTGAGCAAAAAAGATTTTTTTCAGAAACAAAAAAAATATTGGAATGGAAATGTCTCTCTTTAGACAACTTTTATTCATAGTAAGTAACACAAAGTGACACTTATTCAAATTTGAATAGCGCAGCAGTACAAAAGAAAATATCAATTGCGTCATACAGTTAATCAAAAATCCAAGGTGTGTGTGGGCCCGTTTGGTATCATTGCATCTTCCAGGAGGACAGACTGCATAACATGAGTCATAACTTGTCTTATTTCCTTTTCCTTTTATCCTTTCAATCCTCTTATCTTTTCTAGGCCTTATTATAACATCAGTCCGTTCTTCAAAATATCCCTAGAGGTCATGGAGAGGAAATGCCATTTACAAAAACATTAGCAAAAGATGCCACGCTTCCCTAAACAGGACATTCTCCACCCATCGGCACAGCTCTCTACTGCTCTGCTCCATCATGCTGAAGAAACTTCCACTGACTGACATCCACAATATATATTATACCAGAGTATGCTTCAGGTGGTGCTAGTGTTTCTCCCCAAACAATAAATAACAGAAAGCACCATAACCTTTTCCTAAACACCTGTTTGTCACTGTGAAGTGTACATTTTACCTCAAGGTCATCATATGTAACAACTGAAATTAAATTTGCGCTAATCTGATCTAACATTTAGCCCTATAACATAACATAAGCACAAGCAAATGGAGCCAAATATATCTGTTCATCTTGTAACAGATGTATTCATGTCACGTGGATGACCAGTCCTTCCAAACAGACAGAAATAGCAATCAGTCTTTGCATTTGGGACAGACATCATAACAATACTGCTAAAGGCTGCAATCACTATATAGTCTTGATCGGCACACTCTGCTTTGTTATTGATCAGTCAATCGATCACCTATGGCAATTTACACATGCCTACTCTTGTAATACTGTAATTCTGATTGTTAGATACATGTTGGTTGACTGCACTCCTTTTATGCATGAAATCACCTCTTGACCCCTGGACCCACATATTCTAGTGTCAGTTGACTTCCATTATTGCTCATCTCTGCTGGTCAAGTAAATTCAATCCTAGCCAATCCAAATTCAAACACATAAAATGATTCCCCTTTTAGCTTGCAGAGGCTTGTGACATGAGATGGTGACACATTGTTTGAAGATCAACTTTAACAAAAAGAAGATTGAATTTGCTTTGTGGTTTAAAATTATGCACATAATAATGGTCTATAAAAACTCCCTTTGTCTGTCAGGTCTGAAACTTCAAATACATGCAACCAAATGACTGTGAACTCTCAAGAGCATAAGGAGTTTATAGTCCTTCTGGCAACGTTTGACTTGTGTGTGATGCAACTCTTAGACGTCTTAGACCGCTCTCATCAAATTCCATGTCACAGAGAAGATTTAAGCGCTAATTCTCTAATGAAGGCAAGACTTTTGAACACTCACATTCCACAGAATGGCCTTTCCACAAATCCCCCAGATCATAAAGTAGTATTATTTCCAATTAAAATCATTGTTAAGGCCATTGGTGCCCTTCAGTAGACCTCACATCACTCAGTGGGCATACCTTTCAATGGGCTTGACCACGGAATGTATCAGGAAGAGGGGAGGAAGAGGAAGTTCTCTCATGCTCATCAGTCATATGATAAAAACCTTTCAACTGGAAATGTTTTGAATCGTGTGATTGCTCACTGAGGAAACTGGTGACAAGCTTTGAAGTATAAAGTGAAGATGTAGCGTGCAATAGCAGGTCTTCCGTTTTGTGACTTGCATCAGTTGTTAACTGGATCTGAATGTGAGCTTGCAGTCAGTTGTATTAAAAAATTGGAAACCTGGCATACATCACCAAAGAGAAGCTAAGGTTGAGTTATAATAATTAAAAATAAATAAAGGTGGAAAGAAATTAAAACATGAAACTTGAACTCTCCCGCCAGCATTAGCGTTAAAATGAATTTTGATCTGCCACTCTGGATATTCATGACCATTGTATAGACCTTTACTTAAAAAGCTGACTGTTGTTTAGAACTTTGTCCACTTCTTTCGGTACATTTCAATTGTGCATAAAAACACCCATAGACATTTGGCAACCATCTCAATATATACTGAACTGTCAGATCTGTTTCAGTGCATCATTACATTACACTGCAAAGCTGTGACACCAGGAAATAAAAGAGAAGGTCTATGCTCTCTTTGCTTGTATAATTCACACTCGTGTCTTTGTTAATATTTATCCTTTTCTTTGTGGATTACCATGAGCCTTGTGATAATGACATGAAATTGATAAGCAAGCATGCCCAAAATAATATGACAAGTAGAACAAATGGATTTCCCTCCTCATATTTCACTAAGATGTTCTTCAATATAGAGATAAAGTTAGTGAAAATGTAATAGATATATTACACCTGTCAGATGTGTCCTAAAAAAGTTTATGGAGCCCTTGCATCCTCTTTCGTCAATGGACCTCTCTTGTATCTGTGAAACTAAACCTTGTAATGTGACCCAGATAGAGTTCAGCTGTCCTATGTAAGAAACTGTGAGCTTTAATAGTGTTTTCTTGCTACTTTTTTTAGGTTCACGACACAGGGAGACAATCTAATCCTCAAATGCCTGCTCCAATCCTTCCAACACCCCAATGCAGAGTTTTCCGATGTTCCAGCACATATTTCACTTTTTTTCCCCACACAGCTGGCAAAAGTTTCCCAGCATTACCCCGGTTGGCCATATGCATTTATTAAGTTTGACACCTCTATAAAACATAATGTGCAGATGATAAGCCTCTCATTGATCAAGTACTGATATAAGAGATAGATCTGTTTCGCTTGACTAACACTGCAGGAATGTGCAGTGCCAGAGAACGACTCTTATCATGATCCAGAGGTATGTGGAAGCTGGTGGCCCTGTTTTGTCTCCTCTGAGAATAGACCCTTGCATGTTTTACTAATGCTAATGAACAGATACTAAAAGCTCTTTACAATGCAATGCCAAAAGTGATTTCTTTTTCTGCCAGAACAACTACAGTACGTCATGAGAAATGCAGTGGGACACGGTGCACAAATTAGCGCAGATGTTTACAGTAATGCTGGTTTTGCACCTGTCCTTTTTCTGCTAACGAATGCTGATGGCTATCTGCAAACAGCTGACCGCAGGATACAATAGAAAGGGGGACCCCTTCCCCCACACTCACAGCATATGGTCTTCATTATATCGCACACTGTCCAAGATGTTGGCCAATCCATCAAATCTTCGTACTTTTCCACTGCGCACTGTTTTGAAGCATGAAAGCAACTTCCTAATCTATTTCTACTAAGGCTTTTACCACCAAGAGCAACAAAATGTTCGGATCAGCTGATGCAAATCCTGAGATTTCAGTAAGTGTGAAGTCTATAGTATATTGGCTCATTAGCTCATGTGACTTCCAGTGGGTTTAATACAATTTGCACTGTTCAGATTGGCTTGACCCGATGGATGTAGAACCTATTAATTCAACCTTAAGAAACAAAGCAGTCATTCTGAATTGAACACCCTTCTTAAATTTCATCACATGTCATTAAGCAGGAACCATTCGTGTGAATTGCAGGGACAGATCTTGTGGAGCAATTTGGGGTTAAACGTCCAGCACAACAGTGTCAGGACTGTCTACTCTTTTAGTCCACAGGGCATCCACATCCAGAGCTGAACCTGCAATCTCTGCATCACAAACCACAATCATCATTAGTGCACACGGGCTACATATATATAGAAGAAGAAGATATATATATATATATCAGTTTTCAAAAATCGCTCCTATGAAGATCAACTTCTGGATCATACAGCCTATTTTATAGCATGTTTACCCATACTGATGACCCCAAAACAGGTGATACTAATACTGGTTTATGCTGATGTTTTTAATAATTAAAATTTGCTGCCATATCTAGAGAAAAATGAATAGAGAGAAAAGAATATTTCAGTTGCGCAACCCAAATGTAGGTTGATTACAACATGGTTTAGAACATGTGCTAGTAAAATATAAATACTGTGCACAGACTGCAACAGAGTAACTTTAGTTTACACTTCTTCTTTAATATGTAAATCATTACGTGCAGGGAATCATACAGTTTGAGTCTGTTCACATTTGCATAGAGCTGTAGGTAATTCCCCTACTCACCACATAGTAGAACTGCATGTCCTGCCGAACAGGGTCCTCAGGCAGCAGGACTGAAGATGCGGTTTTATCCGATCCCATGGAGAAAAAAACCATAACGCTTCCTGGGCAGACACTCAGATCAGGTGAAAACAGACAAAAATAACAAAGTAGATCCCCCTTGTTTTCATCAGTCAAACTCTGGATGGAGGGAGTCAGTCCATCTGTGCAACAGCTCCTGTTTCTGGGCCGCTGGTAAGAGGTTCAGTGTCAGTGCTTCCTCTGCGTCTGTGTATCTGAGAAGTGATAGCAGCTCTTCCTGTGAAGGGGTGCTCTCTGAGTATGTCTGTGTGCACTCCAGCTGATAAAGTGCGAGTCCTTACACGCAACTCAGTGCAGCCTCTGCTGTGGTCCTTGCCTGTCAACAACAGGAAATGTAGCACTGGCAGCTCAGAGTTTGACAAGCTCACAGCCTTCACTGTGATGCAGCACCAGGAAGCACTGGGAATGCATTAGTATGGGCTGTGCCGGTGGATGGGATCAGGTCTCGCTTTCCCTCCCATTCCCACCTCCTTAACTGCGCATGACATAAAACAAAGATCTGAAAGTTCAAGTCGGTTCAAGTATGGCTAACTTTTATCTTGATAGTAATTGCAGTATGATAACTGAACTTTGCTCCATGACGTTTTTGATCTGACAAAAATACTATACCAAGCAGTATGCACACTTAATCACACATGCAAAGAATCTTGAGAAATCATTGTTGACATCTCAACATTTCATTAACCCAATCCTGTTTCTTATATCACATTTACTAAATTCATATTACTGTACTGTCAAATAGATTGCAAGACTCATGCTCAAAGTGCTGTGTGAAGGCATTTAATAAATATCACAAATGGACTACAGATAATGTTTGTCTTATGTATGTATATATATATATATAATCCTCTCACTCGTTTAATTTTTACTTAAACAACTTTTGCTTTGATCATCTCAAAAATATCTGAAAATTCCAAGATGTTCATCTAAAAAAAAATATATGTGATAATTTCAGGGATTCTGGTTAAAAGTTTGGGGTCGGTTTTCTTCTTCTTCTTCTTAATGGATGCATTGAATTGATAGAAAATGTTAAAAGGTTGTAAACAGAATGCTGATACAGCATTGAATTTATGCATAAGATTTATATTTCAAAGAATCTTCTAAGAATCCTGTTTAAAAAAAAAATCTAATAAATATAGCCTTGGTGAACTTCTTTCAAAAACATTACGTTATTAAACCCCTACTTCTGAACGGTAGTCTAACTCAACATTTGACAAATAAATAAAATAAATAAATAAACAAATATATAAATAATAATAATTAGTTTTGACCTTTTGTTATTGCATACGATGGCCTCGTGGATGAAAAATCATTTTCCAGTAGCAGCGAAAACATGTGTTTACGCAAGTGCTCCGGTGGTTGTGGTTACTGGTGAGCGCTAGAAGTTTGATACACAGCAGAAATGGAGGGTTCAAATAAAACCACAAGGGGGCAATATTGCTCAAAATTATCATAATGAGAGCGATTTCATACGTTTGTTGTGGTGTGGAATTACTATTGTTTGTGTGGTTTAATGATAACAGAAATACCTTTTAAATATGAAGAGTTTTGTAGAAAGTAGAAAAACAACACCACAACTGCGAAGAACTGTTATGCAAGAAAAATAATTTATTTTAACGATATACCTTTAACCACATAGGCCAGACATATTTAAACTGATCAGAGATCTCACAGCAACCGTCATTTCTCCTGGAGGGTGAGGTCTATAATATGGACATTTTAAAATATGTCTTTCCAAGGAAAAAATAACAAAAATATAATTCTCATTATTGTCTTGTCTTCCCACCCTGTCTTTCTTTTATTCCCAATGAACAAGGGCAATACGGAATTTTTAAAGCTTTTTCCATTCTGTCAATCTGTCAAAGGACCTTTGTGCTAGACTACTAAACTCAGTCTCAACTTTCATGTAAAAATATGACAAATATTGTATTCTTTATTTGGGAGTTGTCAACTTGTGGTGTTAAGACTTTATTAAAGTTGTTGGTTAAGCTTGACAGCAACCAGATGGTTATGAACTTATTCCGGACTCCCTTTTTCTCCACATTTGACTCTTCTGTGTTCTGAAATTAGATTCAGAATGAATACATATTGTGTGGGGAAAGAGAAAATGGCTAGTGAAACTTGGTTTTGTTTTGTTTTTTGTTTACTGATTAAAATGTGATTAACTTGTGATTATAATGTATATGTCTCGCCAATGGATACCTGTCTTCGTCTCTTTCTTAATTGATGCACAGGGCTTCTAACAGTCCGGTAAGGTACATTTCTTGAGTTCTATTTAGTTTTGCCCATATATTACCATCTCCTTCCACTGTCCTTCTCTCTCTTTTACTTGTACCTGTGAGCATACTGTTGACATTGATAGGGTTAAGCACAGAGTACACAAGAGTAGTGATAAATATTATAGTAAATCCTTTAAAACTTCTACGGAAGTGTAATACCAAGGCATTTAAAAACACAGAGGCTTCACGCCAGAGTACAAGGCAAATAAACACTGGTTTTAAAACTTTTTTCATTCACTTAATATTTAAAACAAGTGTCACACACTATTTTAATGTGGTGGTATTCTGTCTCTTTTTTCCCCGTTATGCTTTTCATATTGTCGGAATGCCTGAACGACTAGTCTGAGAAGATGAAAATCAAGAAAAGATCCACATCTCCATCTTGTTCCAGACTTAGAACAGATTTATGCCAAGCACTTCCTCTCCTGGACTGCCGAGGGCGCTCCGGCTCAATAGCACCAGGTTTCTGTCCACTGTCTGATTGGGAGCCAGAAGAACAGTCACATGAGGAAAGGGAGTTTCATAAGGAATGGTCAGAAGAAGCACTCTTTGAAGTCTCTGTCTCTGTGCTTGACTAATGTAAATCCTCTGTCTGCAGTAGTCTCCAAAATATTCCCTTAATGTAGGATGATGGTGAGTTTACCACAGATGACCTGCTCAAAGAGTGAATTACCACATTTGATCAAAGCCTGCAATATCTTTGTGCATTCAAACGTCGATCTACAATCTGGTGTTGCAGTTACATGGAGGGCAACCATTAAAAAATATTTTCTACTGTTTTTTTTTTTTTCGTCAAAAATGTAATCTAAACATAACACTGTTGAGCTCTGCCTCTGATGCATAGTCTGAAATGGACATAAAGTGAGAAGCTTTGCACTTGGATTTGAATGATCCACTGTCTTGCCAGATGATCTGGAATTGTGGTCATATGTGCTGTGTAGTTTTTCTGGAAAAAATATTGTGGAGGCAAGAATGAGAGATATATGTCTTCTTTTGCCATCCATAGGCCTCAGTAAATCTCCTGCCTGATAATTTGTGTGTTGAGTGAATTCTCTGTGTAGAGAATATACACTTGGACCATTAGCCGTTATCGTATTTCCTGAGAGATTTGACACAATGGACAGCCAGAACATACCAGTGAGCCACTGGTAACACTTACTGGACCCTCTTCTGTAGTCTAGTGTCCACCCATTAGACTATCACTTTCCGTGCTATTCCCTCATGTTGTATTGTCCATAAATTTCCTTTTCAAAGGTGTGTTTTGTCTATGACAATTTTGATTTGTTGTTTACACTTCTGGCAGTGTGGGAAGATCTCTAGATGTGGGTTCAGGTGTATTGCATGATGATGGTTTAATTTGGCCACTTCAATCCCTTGTGTGCTGTGAGCTTATAAAATAATAGGCCGTTTCCCAAGAATAGTCACAGATATGGACAGCTTTGTGTCTGTTGTGTCTTTGATCAAGCAGTTACATTTTCTTATACAGTGTTTATATCTTATACTTTTTTTTAAAGGTTAAAATAAACTCAAGAAGACATTTATATAGCATTTCATACTTTTTTTTTTTTCAAAAACAAAACAAAGAAGAAAAAAAAACCAAAGGAAAATAACAAATATAGCTTTTTGTCTTGTAAACTAATTCTTGTACTGGTGAAAGTGCTTAATTTTAAGGGATACCAGACATTTCTTACAACTTTGTGGAATGTTTCCTTCTCGTATCATACACTCCTCTCTCTGTCTGAGTTTGTGCACTCTATTAAAACATGATTATCCTACTAAGACACTTTCTTGTTCACCACTGAAATGGGCAGAGCAGGCTTTGGCCACAAATAATAGTCTGAAAATATTTCTTGATGTGGGTTTCCATTCAAGAGTCTCATCATCGCATTCATATTTCCAGGATAGCCGATTTCAATGCCAGAATTTTATATTAGTGGTGGGCTCAGTTTGTTTAATACTGACTATACTCCACAAAAATTGTACATCATCAGAGTATGATCCCCTTGTCTGAAAGCAAAAACTCAAACAAAACACTTAAATTCCTTCTGCATGAGGTCTTTGTAAATTAAACCGTTCAGATGGGCAGTGGAGTGCAACAGAAAACCAGCCATATTGAAATCCAACATGTGGTTCTCTACAAGTGGAATCACTGGTCCTGTGGAGCTGGTTTTGGTGTGTTCATTGCACTCTCATCTGGCTGTGACTGAGAGAACTCAGTGACTCGTCGTGCCAAGGGGTTTGTGCTCTTCAGCAACTCCATGGCAGAAACTCGGGTCCCGCTGCTGGCTTTGCTGCTTCTCTTCTGGAGAAGTGCCATAAAGTTCTCATTTCTTGAGCTTGACCTAAGAGTGGTCCCAAGGCCCAGAGTTTGGAAGTCTGTGCTGCTGCTTTTCACAGGTGATACCAGACACTGCCTGTTTCCAAAAGAATCTGCTGGTTCCTTGCGACCAAGAACTTTCCTCTTTGACCTAAGGAAAGTAGAATAATAAAAATGTTGTGTAACCGTTTACACCAGGTTTCCTCAAATCTGGACTTGGAGGGCCACTCCCTGCAGAGTTTAGCTCCAACCCTAATTAAAGACACCTAAAGAGTTACTGATTTTAACTGAACTCTGCAGGGCATTGGCCCTTCACTCACATACAGTACACTGTATATCCTAATGATACACTACTTGATATGTTTGATTATAATGATGTGACAGAGTTTAAGAGGGCTGGCTAATTGTGTTTCTGAAATATCTCCCTCTCTCTCTCTCTCTCTCTCTCTCTCTCTCTATATATATATATATATATATATATATATATATATATATATAATATTTATTTATTAAGAAGACACAGTCCTTGATATCCAGTACCAGACCATGCCATCATATGTATTCTTGATGCCAATTTACACCAATTTTGTTCAGAGAGAAATAGCTAAAGGAATCAGTATGAATGCTAAACTGTAAATTTTACCTGTGTATGATGGTAAAGAGGTCCTCAGTTGTGTGAGTTGTGGGTGTGTGAACAAAAACATCATCATCTGTTTCCTCTGTAATATGTAGTTCGGTCTTGTCATCAGCAGAATTGTTCTCTTCCATTATTTCTGTTTCTGCATAAGTTTCTGTGGGGCAGCATAAAAGAACATAAATTAAACGCCAACACAGCATTCTGCCTGAACATCTTAAAAGAAAATGTAAACAAAGTTTAACCTGTTACTGTCTCTGCTGGAGGTGTCACTCTTTCCGTAATTTGATGACAATCTGAATCTTTTGAACTGTTCTCTTCAACTACCACATCATTCTCTTGATTTCCAGAGGTCTCGTAACTTTCAGAATTTTTATTGTTTCCATCAAAATTTTCCTTTGCAGGATCATCTTGATCTTCACCTTGAAGCAAATCTCCCTCAATGTCAGATGCTATTGGAACTGTAGGTGATTGGGAGATGTTGTCAGAAAGTGGAGCGTGTCTTTCTGCCCCGCCACTGGTATGAGTGCTTGGAGAGGGCAGAAGAAAAACATTGGGTTTTTTCGGCACTGGAGGAGGTACCTTAGGCTTCCTTTTGTCTAATTCTGCTAAACAGGATATTGTCATTCTACTTGGCAGGGTTTTACTTTTATCCTCACTTTCTGGGCTACTTGGGGATGGAGGATCATCTTCAATAGGAATCCCATACTCCAGATCAAACTCAGGGAGAGGAGGTACATGGCTGTGGAGTGGCTCTTGTGGGGCTATTACAGATGTGCTGATTGATGACTGAGCTTGTCTCTTAGGTTTGGGCTTTCTCACAACCATATAGATGTTCCCCACAGGCATGGGTCGGTCCACAGGTGAAGATGGAGGAGATTCATATGCCAGAGGGGATGAGGAGGGAGATTTAAGCATCAAGCTCATGGGCCGTTTAGGCAGAGGTGGCTTCACTGCAACGAGAGGCTTTGATTGTTTTGTGTTCAAGGGAATAATAGGAGGGCTGAGATCTCGACTTTGCTCTTCCTCTATAATGTCAGAAGAGCCATCAGGACTGTCCTCAAGTTCTGAGCGGCTAACTGAACGAAGTCGGATGTTTCGCAAGTCTGTTGTTGTAACCATAGGCAGTGAAGACTGACTAGGGCTCAGTTTACCTGGTTTGTTGGCTGTAGATGTGTCAGAGTGGCGTCTGCTGGCCTTCGTCTTGGGTTTGACAGAGGACAGATCCAGCTGAGAGGTTGCAGGTAGTTCAAATGAAAGACGCGAACGTGATTTATCCTTTGCAGAAGCTGGGAGAGAAGATTTACGCTCTGGAATCTTTGGCCGCATCTTGCAGCCAACTGGAGAAGGTCCAGTGATGAATGTGTTTGATATAGTCGGGGTTGGAGTTTCAGACTGGCTTGAGTAGCCACTGGATGGGGACATGAGACATGGGGGCTTGAAAGGGGATACCTTGGTCTCAGCCTCGATTGAGAGCTGGGATGGAGATGTTGCTCGTGACGTTGAGGGTGAATTTAGGGATTCTGAGCTGCCCCGCACCTTCATGCACTCAATCACTGTGGTACCTGTGGCTGTACTTGAACCTGACAGTGAGTGGTAGGGATCATTGTTGGACTTCCACTCGTTAAGCTGCCAGTGAGGAGAAAACCCAAGCTCTGTTTCCCTGTCGGCAGGCTGAGAAATATCAGAGGATGTCTCCAAGCTACTGTGGGCTTGATCTGAGTCGTCCTCAGGTTTGGCAATTAGGAATTCAGGCTGGAATGAATCTTGAATATGGTAATCTCGGGGGATGAAGAGACTTTTGGGTCTGCCATCTCTGAAATGCCCTTCACTGTGGTAGGAGCCCATTCCTCCAACCTCTGATAGATTTTTCATCAGGGATACACTACGTACTGGAGGTGGTGGCTTTTTCTTAGATTTCTTTAGTGAGATGCTGCGTGATCGGGACCTCAGTCGACCATCCAGAAGGAAGTCTGAACCTGTGGTCACGGAAACATTATCAGTGCTCATGCTATCCTCTGAGCTGTTGCTTGGATATAACAGGGCATAACTCTCAACCTCTGAAACAACAGGGATGGCCTCACCTGGGGAACATATATTATCTGCTGAACAAAATGATCCAGAGTCTGTTGGTGTTGAAAGTGAACGTTCACGGAACCTGAAAACATTGGACCGGGCTGATCTCTTCTCCTGCTCACAATTGTTTTTTCCTGTGCCTGCAGTGGAAGCTGTCCCCTCTATGTCATTCCCTTTCCCTACAGGGACACAACCCCCTTGTGTGGACACTGTATACACCCGGTGTCCACATGGTTCTGAGATGGAGGTGAAAGAGCTGGAATGTGACCCTGAGCTCATGGAGAGGCCTGAACTGGTCTGGGATGGACAGATTAAACCACCTCCTTCACCTTTAGGTGTTATCATTCCAGTTTTAGATACTGGTTGCTTGGAAGCAGGGCTGGTAACCAAGGCATAGGTGTAAGAGTCATTCCAGGAAGGAGAGAAAGTAGAACCTTTTGGGCCATTCCATGAGGGGTTTGAGCATATCAGAGTGGCATGTTCCATCATGCCTGATGGGGTCTTTGGGGATGGGGGAACACTGTACTCCAGGTCACTATGGGTCTTCCGAAGTGGAATATGCTGTTGGCCTGTGTTCTCGGTAGTTGGCTCCAACGATCTGGGTTGAGAGGATCCAGGGGAACAGGCACCTTGTATTAGATCAACAGCAAGAATTTTGCTGTCACCTAAAGACAAAATAGTTTTTAAATAGAGTTTAAAACAAAAACAGATGTTAGTCCTTCATTCCCAAAAGCATTTTTGTAAAGATTCTATATGATGTAATTCAGAACATTGTAAACTAAAATTGCAATCTGTGACAATTTGTCAAAGCCTATATGTGGCTCTAACAAACTAATAGATTTTTTTGTAGATTTACAAATGACTCTAGGTAGAAATCATTGGTCAGTGCCCATTGTCCTTTTCCTGTTTATTTCCTTTTGCACTCTGTGACCCTGTCATTAACTTGCCTAACTTCCTGTTAGTCACCTTGGCAGTGCAGCGTGACATCAGGGCCTGCAACCACACTCCTCGGGCGGGGAACGGTCTTTGGGTTGACCGCTGAATCAGTTCTAAAGGCGGCCCGCAGTTTGCTGTGTTGTGTGGCGTGCTTATCAAAGCTCTGGCCTGAGGCAAGATATGAGATACCAGCTGTCAAGCTAACTGCCAGTCTTCAGTCAGAATTTATTTTTATTTTTATGACCTTAAAATTGTTATATAAAAGGTATTTTATCCTATACATGTTACAATTAGGCTGAAAAACATTAGCCATGACTGCCTAATCAAACTTGAGGAAAAGCAATGACAAACATTTTGGTAATTTATTAGAAAAAGATTTTTATGGATAAAAACAATAGCCAGCATGAGATAGATGGTTAGCTGGAGACTTGATCATGATGCCTGATTGATCTGGAGTAATGAAATCAGACAATGGACACTGGATGCATCAAAATGAGAGCTGGATATTACCTCAGCACTAGCCAATGGGAGATCTGTGTGACTTTCTATCATTTCTGTGGGACAATTTAATGCTTATGTGTTTGTGAGAACTATTCTTTACATGGATACCCCTTGTGTCTCTCAGAAAACAGCTCTCTGAAAACACACTAAGAAACCTCATTACCTTCCAATATGTGAGCTGGCTTTATTCATAAAAATACCAACAAAAAGGAGGTGAACATTTCTTTTTTTCTTCCTCTGGCCCTGCTACTCCCAGCCATCCACTACAGTCCTCTCTCTCTCAATCACTCCCTGTCTGTCTCTCACTCTATGCAGCTTTTTCTGCACCTCCTAGCTAAGCAAAGGAGGGAAAGCTGCATGTTGCCATGGCAACAGCTACCTGTTCATTATCTTTAGTGGGTGAAGAGCAGCACCACTTTGGGAATCAGACTCCAGGCTGCCTAAGCACAGAATAATATGTGTTTACAGATCCAACCACCTCTCTACTATGTCCAGGATAGAGAGGGAAACTTAGAGAGATTTAGAGAGATGGGTGTGGGACAGCTGAGACAGAGAAGGAGGTGATGTACCACTTTAAAAAAAAATAAGGGTGACAAATTGAGAGAGGAGCAAATGCTTTAACATTTTAAGTATTTTAACTTTTAGGAAAGAGAGTATAAGAAGTGAGAAATGGGACTGTCTGTGGTGGATGAAGATGACGATGATGATGATTATGTGTTTTAAATTGCAAAATCAAAAACATTCAACACTATTTCAGGTAACCTAGGACCATTCACTTTACTTTTTTTAGTGAGGAGACACTATTGTTCAGTCTATGTCTATGTTTTTACCCCCAAATTTTACAGAACATCAGCTGTACTGAGAAAAAAATTCTCACCACTTGATATGGACTCATTTAATTAATAAAGCACATTTCAACACAGCTAATAAATTGTGGAAAGTTCTTAACATAAACTACACACCAATGACACCTCCAAACAGGTCGGACACTAAAAAGACTTTAAAAATCTACAGATATGCTCAACATGATAGTATGCAAAGTCACCCTTACCTGTGATCTCAATGGGTACAAGGTGAGCTGGAGTATGTCGGCCCAGGTACCAGCGAGGTTTCTCTGCAACAGGTGGACTCAGTGAGGCATTCCAGCCTAGAAGTGACTTCTCTGAACCACAGGGGGTCGGGTCCTGCGCCCGGACCCCTAATGTTGTGGTCTCATCCTCACACACCTGCTTATTTGCAGGCTAAAGAGAGAGAAAATGAGAGTATGAATATAAAATATTATGATTCATCCCTTATTTTGTATTTTTAATGATTTGTATTATACAAAATCGTCATTCTACATCTGCTTGAATAGCAGACCTGGTAAAAATGAATGATTATATAATTGATTTGAATAATTAATATCCTTTATATTCAAACACTGAACTTGAGTTTTTATCAGATGACTTAGTAGGATGTTTAAATTACTGTTAATTTACATTCTCAAAAAAAAAAAAAAAAAAAAAACAGACACAGAGAAGCCTTCAGCTGTTTTCACATGGGGGACAAGCCACATCTAATTAGATTTGCAAACTTTATACAAAACATTAATGCTTTACAGAAAACAAGTGAGTTGGTGGCACTCAAGTCAGAATCCAGTGACTGCAAAATACTTAATAAAAGCCAAAGTTACTTGTTTAATCAGTGTAAGAGCTCATAAGACCGCATACAAGTAGTTACCACAAAGACGAACTCTGTCTTCTTGTTGCTGAGTGAGGAAGGTGATCGGCTGAGAGAGGTTGACGTGTCCTCCGAGCTCTGAGAGGAAGGATGTCTGAATGTCTGTCCTGTCACTCTGTTATCATACAACTGCTCCTCATAATCTGAGAAGACACAGACACAACATGCTAGTTTTAAAGTTAGCAAAAGCACTAAGAGGCAAGGAAATCAATTCATGAAATCCTTCTCCCTCTTTGTCAGAAATGTTCCCTTGGAGTCTTGTAAACAGAATGATTACCATTACATACATTCAAAGGACTCCCCTCACAAGACCCCACCCCATTCTTGTAGCCATTTAAATCCCCCAAAACGTTCTCTTTAACCCCTCCCACTATATACTGAAAAACACATACTAAAGCACTGTCCTCAATAAGGATCTTTATCCATTACTGTTCACTAAGTGTGGAATGGTTTGGCTCTTTTAGTGAGATAAGCATGTTAAAAAATGTCTTCAAATGTTAAATACTGCCTTTTGTCCCTACTGGACATTTAGGTTGTTGAAAGGCTCATAAATCGGCAAAATCATGTTTAGCTTTAAATCTAAAAATGTCAACAGGATTAGTGGATTTTATCATAGTATATAAAACATTTTGTCTATGATAGGTCCTCAATAATATGGTCTGTGTCTGTGATGGTGTTTTTGGGGTTGATCTCTCTTTTCCGAACTGGGATGCCACACTCTTAGATTTGGGTTGCCTAGCAATGGTGGGCTGTTTAAGACAATGGCATACCTCCGGAGTCAACAATAGCCCCGAGCCCCAAGTTTAGCCTCGTTGAGTAGAGCCCTCTTCACATGCTTGGACAAAGCTGAACAGAGCACACAGTTGAAATCCTAAACCGCCCCTTAAATAAGATTGAGACTGCAGCTAAACTACAGCATAGCAGTGTGTACCACCAGCACATGCACAACTTTTAAATATGTGTTGGCATTTTATTTATCACGCTGAATGGAGACCGTTCTATTCCAGGAATGATGGTTGACCAGATGGCTTACAAATTGCTACACTAATGAGATACGCAGAGAGACAATCCTTTATTTAGCCCTAGACTTCATGTTACCCAAGGAGGCACTTGCACTGCAAAGACTGATGGACCAAACCATGCAATCTGATGTATTTAATCCCATGGAAAGCAAAGTGAAATATAAAACAAGATGGTTGTGATTTAGAATGTGATATGGCAATTAGTTCCCTGTAGATGTAACAAGGGCCAGCTTCTGCAAACACTGGCTAACTTGCAAAGCATTCTACACACAAACCACAGGGGAAATTCCTCTTTAATATACATATCTATCCTCGCTTTTCCAAATGCTCTGCTATTATAGCAATTACCTTCCTACTGTATATACACTGCCATTCAAAAGTCTGAGGTCATTTATTTTAAAACTTTATTCAGCAAGCAGTCATTAAATGAATCAAACTGACAGTAAAGACTACTACACTGTTACAAAAATATTCCAAATAAACACTGCACTTTTCATATTTCTATTCATCCTAAAGAATCCTAAAAAGCATCACAGATTACACAAATTAAGCTGCACAACTATATTCAACATTGATAGTAATGAGAAATGTTTCTTAAGCATTAAATTAGCATATTAGTATGATTTCGATAGGACCGTGTGATAGTAAAGACTAGTATAGTAAAGATCTGCTGAGAAACTGTAGTAATAGTGCACATTAGTGTATTTTACTGTATTTTTGATTAAATACATGAAGATTATTTCAGCAATGTTGCTCATGATAATTTACAGACTTGCAAAATGTAAGAAATACAATGGATGCAGCTAAGCATTCATACTAAAAAGTTCCAACCAAGAGAAAAGAAAGTAAACTAGTTTATCCGAAACTCACCGAAACAGTGGTTGGATCATACAAGTCTCTGTGGAAAGGTAGGCTTCAAATACCAATATCAAGAGTTCAAAGATGATGTATGGGAGCAAGTACCATAAGTAACAGCAAGAGTGAGTAAGTATGTGAGTGAGAAGGTATTTCAAACACACCCTCCCCTCCTCCCCTGACCTAATCTTGGGCCAGTCTAATGGGACTCAAAAATCTCCATTCTTATCAGCCAATCAAATGGCTCGTCTAGACAAGCTGCCAACCTCTCAAGCATGAATGAGTGGTCATGAATGACCTCAAAGCATCGCCTAACAAGATGCTCACTGAAAACCACCCATTTATTAAATATGGGTCACTCCTTGTCTTGTGTATGCAGTAGAGGAATGGAAGGGGGTCAAGAGCATCAATGCCCCTTTTCTTGTCAATTTGGACAGTTTTTGTCTGGACTGTTTTCCATTTCATCTTTGTTTCTGTGAAATAAATTTTAATGGATAATTGTCAAATTAATCATAAAATCAATTGATCATAAATGAAGACTAACATTTCCCTTTTCTGCAGGCCTAACCTTTAAGTATGTTTTAGGGAACAGAAATGTTCTAACCTATTGTAGTGTTGCAATAATGAAACATGGACCAGGCAAAGCGACTAGACATCTGTCTGAAAATACTAATAACGATACAATGTCATGATTTGAGGAACAAGCTAATTTGCCATATAAGTGAACCAGTCATATTAGAGGAGAAAGATGTAACAAGACATGATGTTACCTTTGCTGTGTACCTTTCTTACATAAACTTTTGAATTATTGATGCTGGGAATTTTCTGTGATTTGAGGTCTTACTGAATGTAATGAAAGCATATTTAAAGGCATTGTTTGGAATCTGTCTGGTTACTGCTGTGCAGCAGGTATAGTGGGGCAGTACTGATCTTAGGCCCAAGTGATAGTGTTCAGAAGGGGCGAGACGTCGCCCAACTCGGTAGGGTGTAACCAGTACATACTTATGTGCATATGGGAATTTTTCATTTCTCGTCCATAACTGAACATACGTACTATGGATGCCCAATCTCTTTAATGTTGCTGGGCCCCTTAATCGGCTAACATTATATCAACGGTTCTCAATTCCATTTTGAATAGAAAAATGTCTGAAGCGATAAGAGAAACATACAAAATGTGCAAAGGCAGGGGGTGCGATGACTGGAATTGAGATCCGCTGCATTATGTGTGTATGAAAGTGAAAGATATGGACAAGACTAGGGATGGGTACCGAGACCCGGTATTAAACTGGCCCCGGGCTAAATGATGAAAGACCGTAGTATCAGTAAGATCTGACGGTATCGGTTCTGCTTTCTGTACTGGAGGGAAAAAAAAATGTATGTACTTTGTGTCTTTGCTTAATAATGTTATCGTGCACATTTTATCTCCCCAAATATTTCTAATGTTCGATCATATTGAGACGTTTGTCTGTGAGATCTGCGAGATGTCTCATGCGTGCCCGCTGATGCTGTCAGTCACACACACACACACCACAACGAGCGCGGCGCACGCACACGACTCGCATAATAACAGTACGAAAACTCCCGCTTAATAATAAAGAGTGACGATGGCGAAGAGATTTGCTTAATTATGTTATCGTGCACATTTTATCTTACCAAATATTTCTAATTTGCGATATTATTAAGACGTTTGTCTGTGAGATCTGCGAGATCTCTCATGCCGCTGCGGAGGCTGTCTGTCAGTAACACACACACACACAAGAACGAGCGCGGTACACACGTAACAGTACGAAAACTCCCGCTTAATACAAAGAGTGATGATCGCGGAGACAGCAAAACGTTTCAAAGTGTGGTTATACTTCACTAGAGTTGATGCAGACAACAATCGTTGTCATAAGTGCAACAAAATTTTTGCATGTAAGGGCAGAAACACAAGCAATCTGTCAAAGCATCTTTCAAAAGTGCATTATGTGCAGACAGAGAAATGCAAAGTTTCCGACTGCCTAGCTAGATCGTCTCTACGTCAGGTACGTTATGTATGCTAAAATCATGTTGAATCAACATTGTTCAGGTCATTTAAAATAAATGTAAAATCTCCCTAGTTTGCTAACCTTATATGTAGAAGTTCTGTTTATAAAAATATAGTTTATTTCATATGTTTTACATTAATTTGTGTTTTTGTATAATAGCTATTTGTTCAAACATGGCTGTTTCTTGTGCTACAAATAATTGTTTTATGAATTTTACATAAAAAAAAAAGAAATGTTAATTCTGTTCTCAACTTAAAAAAAACACACACACACACAACACAAAGTACCGTTAAGAATACCGTTAAAGTACTGGACCGTTAAGCAGTATCAGTAAGAGTAGTAATACCGTTAAAACCTTAACGATACCCATCCCTAGACAAGACACAGTGCTGCTATCCCATCAAATATTATGAGTCAGAACAGCCGGCAGATCAGGAAAAAATCCTCCATAAAATGCGTTGCACATATCTGAATATTTGGGTTGAACTATTCTGGAACAGTGTTGTAAATACAATCTAAAGGGGGGTGAAATGCTATTTCATGCATACTCAGTTTTTTACACTGTTAAAGAGTTGGATTCCCATGCTAAACATGGACAAAGTTTCAAAAATTAAGTTGTACGTTTGAAGGAGTATTTTTGTTCCAAAAATACCTCTTCCGGTTTTTCACAAGTTTCAGAAAGTTTTTTTCGAGTATGGCTCTGTGTGACGTTAGATGGAGCGGAATTTCCTTATATGGGATCTAAGGGCACTTCTCCCAGAAGAGCGCGCGCTCCCGTAGAGAAGAGCAGAGACATTCACTGACCAGAGCGAGAGACCGAATTGTCACAAAAGAAGTGTGTTTTTGGTTGCCAGGGCAAGACAGCCCTGCACAGATTACCAAAAAAAAAAACAGCATTAAGGGACCAGTGGATGGAGGTTATTTTTACAGAGCATCAACAGAGTTGTGCAAGTGTTTGTGTTTGTTCCCTGCATTTCGAAGATGCTTGTTTTACAAACAAGGACCAGTTTGACGCCGGATTTGCACATAGTTTATTTCTTAATGATAATGCAGTCCCAACGAAAAGGGTCATGATCGTGTGTTGGAACCGCAGGCGGTGAGTAAAACTGCTTAAAATATCTCTGTGTTGGTAACTTAGCTATCGGCGCGTAAGCACATCAAGTAAACAACATGCGATGTTGTCATCAAACTGCACTTTCCACATGTACAGCTTAAAAAAAAAAAAAGACGACATAAAGTGGAACAAAGTTGGTCATTTTCCAAAACCGCTAAGCAAATATATACAGTTTCAGTACATACCACATAGAGACGTCGTTGCTGCTGCTGCTCTTGTTAAATTGTTTTTGGATGTTTTTTCCTCACGGTTATTTTACAGCTTCCAAACGCTCTCAATGCAAAAGCTTACTCGCGCTCGTGATTCTTTAGCTCCGCCCATACGTCACGCCTCCAGCCACTCGTGTTTTTCCAGGAAAAATCGGTACAGACTATCTTTCTCTTATGAATATAATAAAACTAAAGACTTTTTGGAGTTATGAAGGATGCAGTACTACTCTATAGGTACTCAAGATTAACAGGATATTGAGTGAAAACGAGCATTTCACCCCCCTTTAACCACTGATTTGTAGTCATGTCCTCTTTTAGAAGGGCAAACAAAGTAGTTTTGCTTTCACGAAACACAGCGTCACACACATCAGGCTAGAGTGAGCAGAGGCCAGCTTGAGAACTGTGCAGCCAGCAGATTGGACGAAGGACCTTGCGACAACCACATGTAATGACCCTTGGCTGGACTCCGCTTCATCCATGGTGAAAAGCGATCCACAGTGCAAAGATGATTTATTTCCTCAGCAACCTGCATGGATCAGCTATAGGCATAACAAAGTGAATACCATCCTCTTTTGGAAGGCCAAACAAAGTAGTTTCGTTTTCACAATGAAACACACAGTGTCTCCACAACATGGTGCCTAGGCAACTGCGAGAATAAAATTATGCCTTCTTTCTATGCGTGAACATTTGGGCAGCGTTATGCAAATCTTCCCACATCATGACGTAGAGATATAGGGGCATGTTTAAATGAGGTGTTTTCAACTTTCAACTCAACTTTTATAAAGAATATCTCTTTGGATTTAAGAGTTTAGTAATAAGAAGAATTTATCATATTATTATTAATACCAACTGTACAAACTGTAATATCAACTTTTTTTTACTCAAATTTCAGTGTCAGTAAAAATAAAATACCCCCCCCCTTAAAACAATCACGTTTTGCTGCTTTGAAGCCAGAAATGAAGATGGACACAGTTTTTGTTTTATCCAGCTGTATTTACATGTGCATCTTCAGTTCTCTCTTCACAGCAGTTCAGTCAGTGTACTGTTTGAGTAAATGAATTACTCCGGGATGTTGGTTTGTTTTAACTGTGGAGTGTCAGCCACATTAAAAAAGTTAACAGCTTAAGTCATTTGTGGATTAATGCATATTGGAGACGTGAACAGTTTAAAACGATTCAGTTTGATTTGGTGAACTGGTTCAAGAAGATACGGTTACATCAAATGATTCTTTCGCAAACCGGATATCACTAAACTGCAGTGCTGTGAACGCCTCACAAACAGACCCAGAAGAGAAGACAATGCTGAATAAAGTCATAGTTTTTGTTATTTTTGGACCAAAATGTATTTTTGATGCTTCAACAAATTCTAACGGACCCTCTGATGTCACATGGACTACTTCGATGATGTTTTTCTTACCTTTCTGAACATGGACAGTATACCGTACACACATCTTCAATGGAGGGACAGAGAGCTCTCGGACTAAATCAAAAATATCTTAAACTGTGTTCCAAAGATGAACGGAGGTCTTACTGGTTTGGAACGACATGATGGTGAGTAATTAATGACGTCATTTTTATTTTTCGGTGAACTAACCTTTTAGGAGGCGGGGTGTGTGGTTTCAGTGCAGACAGCAGACACACCCCCAGAATTTGAGAGCAGAGGATACCGCCCATTTTTTACGAGATTTTGCTAACTTATTTTATGTACTTAGCACATTTTTTTTTTTGGTTGATAATAAAAATTTTCTGTGGTGTGACAAACTCAGAACACATTCTTAATATTGAATTTACAGGCACATTTTTTTCTGAGATGTTGGTATTATATCTTTCACTTGGAAGTTATAAGTTGCACTCAGTAAATAGAGCTGTATGAAACAAAAACTGTGTCCATCTTTTCTATACCCACTGTATATCAAAAGGCAAACTGATGTTTATGCACATAGCACAGTGCCACACATTCGTACTGACACTGACCACCCACTTGCTGTTGTTTAAGCAACAGCTGCCCATTCAATCTGATGCGGAGCTTAAACTAGAATAGCATCTCAAACCTCACAGATACATATTAATAGCTGACATCAAACAAGAAAGAGATAAAAGAGGGAAATTCAGCCATGTACAGTCACACACTCACAGTAGTAAGAGCCACAAGCACTGGCTTATTCATTCACCGAAAAAAAAAATGAAAGAGAAGTGGAGACTCTGTGTATTATCTGCAAATGGAAATTAATCTAATGGATTTTAAATATGAGTCAGAAATAGAGAGGGAATGATGGGAGACAAGTAGAGGGAAAACATGAGGATGCTCAGAGGAATAGAAAAACAAATAGTGCCCTCTCTTACACGCACTGGGAAACAGAGAATGGGAATGGAAGTGGCGGATATTCACAGCATGCTAGGCGATGCAAAACGCACACCCAGAAAAACAAAACGCAAACAAATGATAGACAGATCCAGGCAGGCAGATGATGGGGCTACACAAGCTCTAGTGGCACGGAAACACACAGATGAAGCGCTGGCAGCTGACTCTCCTACCTTGCAGCAGACTCTGTAGGTTCAGCTGAGCCTCCTGGTGCAGTTCCTGCACACACTCCGGCCTACTCCACGAGCCGAACACATTCACATGCTGTTGCCATGACGATTGGAAGTGGGCCGTTCGTTTGCTCTCCGAGTCCAAGTTGGTGGTGGCTGGCAGAGAGAGAGACAGAGGGAGGGGAGAAGGAGCAAGAGATGCAGTTAGGAGGAGGAAGTCAGAGCAAGAGAAAAGGAGAGACAGATGCGGAAAGAAGGGAGGGGAAAGAAAAAGATACATAAACTGATAAAATTGACATGTTTTTATATATTTTCATAATAGCAGCAGAGAGTTGGAGACATCCAACGGAGCGGATGAACCACACACTAAATTTGCAATCAAAGGGCTGAGATCTCATCATATAACAATTAATAACAATCTATTCACTACAACCCTAATATGTTTTTCTACCTGGCTAATCGAGCTGGTCTGTATGCTAAAGGACTGTTCACAACAAGGGCGATAACAACTCTTAACTATAAAGTTTTAACTATCACTCTAATACTATGAGAATAGGGAAGTACAGAATTCAGAATAACAATATAGTTTAAATCACTTTTCAAAATGAATTTCTAGCTGAAGAACAATAAGAAGATTGACAGCCAATCAGAATCCATTGCTTGAACATCTCAAGTGGCACACATGATAACTGGAGCACACTTATAATGAACAGAACTCTACTGCCCGTTGGTGTGGATGCTAATATAGTTAAATTTCCAGTTTTACCAGTTGATGATCAAATATTACATATGACTCATGAACTATGAAACTGTTAAACAGAAAGGAATCAGAATAACGTATTACTGTAGATTGCTACTGATAATCTACATAGTGAACAAAAAAAACCTGAATATTCTACTATTCTTACAAATACGTCACATCATGGTAAGGTCTAAATGTAATGGGGCTCAGGCAAAATTATTCATATATTTTTAAGACTCATTAAACTGCACACCAACAACATGTCTTTACTTAAAGCTTACTGCAGAGAGACAGAAAAAGACACTGATGAGAAAAGACGCTCAGTTATCTCCCAAGAGGTTAACTGTGCACACTTAATTACAACTTCAGCAGTAGTTCTGAAAGAGGAAATTAATATGCTATTTCTTCCTCTTACAGAACTCTGCCTGATCTTCCAAGCAGAAAGATTGATGGAATTCAAGGCAAAGTCAACACGCTGAGCATCAGGATAAACAGAAGGGGCTTTGAAGGAGGGATGTGTGGGAATGGCTAAATAAGATTGAAAAGGTGCAACTAGTTAGCCTGTTATAGAAATCACTCACTCACTGCAAGTCATCTGTCTGGATCAGACACAGTGCATAATATATACCTCAATGTACCTCATCTCAAACAACCTACATTTGATTTTGGGCCCTTGCACAATAAGGCTAATCAGTTTAATATTCATGTCAATGAAACACAATAAATCCACATAATAATCTAAGTAACAAACAACACCTAATTACTTCCTTAGTGGTGCAACTGCAGTAAGAAACTGTCTCATGTCTAAGGTCTATTGTAAAATCTAATCTAATCTAGTAAAATCTAATGTTTCCATTTCCTGCTCACTATCTGAACTCCCCTGTGCTCGGTCACATACATATGCTTAATGTTCATTAGCCCAATGTACTGTATTCACCTTCATTAGCGGCTGATTAACTTGCATGAGCTAGATTTTTTAACTACTCGACACTGAACATGGCATGATGTCACAGCAGCAAAACCCTTACATGACGACTCTAATGGATATTACTTACTTGGCTTCTTCACATGCAAGCGATAATTGTCATGCAGGCCATAACCAACACACTGTTTTGATTAAAAGCATATTTTTAAGTGTATATTTGGTGATACTTGGTCTGCCTCCAGAAACTCTAAATGTAATCGTTTCTCATGTTTGTTTGCTCTTCGACGTGGCACATCCAGTTATAAGAAGACAGCAGCCAAGAGAAACAAACCAGGCTGCTGCTGTCACCCACTTCAAAATTTATAGGCATTTTGTCTCATCTCATTTTCATGGAGGAGAAACTGTCTGGACGATATTTGTCAGACTTGTCTGCTAGTACAATATTCCTCCACCTAAACTGCACAAAGTGACGAAACCTGACAAGAATTAGGAACTAAAGCCTCACCAACAAAATTCAGAATAATCACAAATGCCTCCGTCTCCAGTTTCAAAACAGTATCTCAAAGATAAGCCACAAATAATTCTGAATGAATGCAGATGTTTCTCATAAAATTCTTAAACTCTATATTTTTATATGTCCATTAAAAATGTATATTCATATTTATTCTACATATATTAAGGGGAACATCTAATATATGATACAACTGATACCTAATCAGATATAAATCTCCTGAGGAATAATAACATATTATAATTAATAGATTCCCCAAAAAAGAAAATTCTGTCATTAGTTACAACATTTTCTGTAATATAGGTCACCTTTTGTGATCTAAAATGTGCTGCAACTTATGTTCCAAAGCAGCTTATATAATGTAAACAATGTCAAGCATGCATAGTTCTAACAAGAAAACACACAAATAACATAGATCTGGAATTACTAGATTGACACACAGCTTATTCATCATCAGACTGAAATCTAGTCATTCAAAATGTAAAAAGGCGCACAGCTCAATTAGAATTGTCTGGTGTACAGTAGGATCGTGTCAGTCAGCATGACAGCCACACCAACACGGTGCTATACAAAACATATTACTGCACATACAGTATAAGTTTGGGCATTACTGACAAGGTACTGACTGCCAATCAGCTTTCACAAGACTTTTCACCAGTATGTTGTCCTCCTTCCCTCACATTCACAGCACAATTTTTCCTTTTTTGAGGAGTTGCATGCTTCCCCTCTCAAACACCCCTTGGTTATATATACATAAGCTATAAGTGCACACAAATTTAGATTCACTTCCATAAAATTAAGCAGTCGACATTGGTAGCTTTGATGTGTGATTCCCTTCTTATTAAGATATTCTCATATTTTTATCCAGAGCATATGTAAGCTCCATGTTTAGAAACATGCTGATATAATCTTGCAGAGATCAAATATGAGTAAATAATAGACTTATAAAATGGTGTCAGTGTCCACCACCCTGTATCACCTTGCACAATTTTCTCACACAGGAATCGTTTAGGTTTTTGCTCTGTGACTTTGCAGAGAGTGCTGCCAAAAGCAATTACTCTCACAGGATAATTGTAGTGGCATGAGTCCCAATCCAAACTCTCTTTCTGCCCTTCACCCAATCTTTTCCTCTCCTTTCACTGATGTGTGAGATTGAGGCCTTTCCACACCATCAAGCAGGACTGGAGCCCTTTACTGGGCACACACAAAAAACATACACACCAAACATGAAGCGATAGTGATCTGTTTCTCGAAAATGTCTGAGGGTGTTAATGGAAGGTTCTTGACAACATCACCACCACACCTGGACAAGCACAAATAAAAAGCTGCATAACACTGACTGCAGTAAATTAATGTGATTTTCAACAGCAGATGGTGTGTACGAGGCAAAACCGATCTCAGACCTCACAGTGATCACATAAAACAGACGCTCAATTAATCAAAAAGATCAGATCATGATGAAAACACTAACATCTTCTCTCAGCTGCCACATCTACATGGAAATATTCAGCTGAGGGTTGGAAACTACAATCCAAGTGTGAACTCAACACATAAAGTGTTAGCCAGACTAAGTCCCTACATGGACACAGCTCATATTCATGGAAATAATGTGTCTATCTGTTGTCTTTCTCTCCATGGTAACTGTATAGTCTGATGGAGAAGATGTTGAGAATAGAGTGCAAAATTATTGTATTAGAGTCGTATAGCTTACTACTACAGTTAAAGTTTCCTATTGAAATAGTAAAATGGGCGAGACTTGTCATAGGGTTTTGCTTGCCCAGTCTCTTGTTTTCCTAGAAAAACTTAACTAGACAGCTTGTACCTTGGATGAAAGCAACGAAGACACTTTCAAAATGAAAAATAAAAAATCAGCCAATTTATTCTTAGTCAATGAAAGGAAATTATATGCAATAGAAAAATGAAGACATAAACAAACCATGTTATTGCTAGGAGGAGGCAGGTGGTATTTACACTCTTATAAGACAGTGATTTTTGGAAAAAAATTTACAAGTCATCAAAATTTCTGGCTATGTTCCCAGAAGAGAAAGGAGCCATGTTTTTTTGCATAAAATAACAAGATAAAAAATAACAAGATGGTCGAATTGAGAAAAATATGCAAGGTCTAATTCAGCTTCACAGAAATAAACAGGGAAATCAATCAGATCAACAGGAAGATCAACAGAATCAATAATGTAAACATCTTCAAATATGAGAAATTCAAATTCTGCTGTAAAGCTGCTCTCAATGTTGAACCAATTCATTTAAAAAACTGTGTTGATTTTGCACATTTGATCAATTATGAAACAATCTAAAGTAAAATACATTAACTAAAAGCCACAAAACTCATTTTGATATCATAGGGCCAGGGTCATATAGAATAGAATAGAATAGAATAGAATAGAATAGAATAGAATAGAATAGAAAGGGGCACTGCTATGGTTTCTGGGTCCCCTGAACAGCATATTAACTCTGGCCCCCTCCACGATCACGTTCCGGGAAGAGGGGGAGATCCACTTTTAGCTCCAATCTCGATTAAACACACCTACATGCAACTTTGTAGTAATCCTGAAGACCTTGATTAGCTTCTTCAGGTGTGTTTGATTAGGGTTGAGGCTGAACTCTGCAGGAAAGTGAATATTGAGGTCCAGAGTTGAGGACCCCTTGTGTAGACTCTAGTCACTCTTCCTCACACAAACACACACACACACACACACACACACACACACACACATTAGAAATATAATTTCTCTCTTCTTTCTCTATCACACAAGTTAGCGTACACAGATTCCATGACACCTCCTCTATTCCACATGTTTTCCACAGAAACATGGCACTGAGTGTTTGTGAGGCTCTGATGTGTTTACATATGCTGCAGTGTTGGTCCCAACATTGCTGACTGTAGTGACTGTCGCTTCCTCACGGCCCGTTCTGCACTGCTTCACCCCTCCCCATCTGTTTCCTCTGGTGCCAGTGAGCGTGTGAACGACAAGTGCTGAAAGACAGACTATCAGTGAAAGTGTCTCTGTGTCTCATTATGTCTGAAACAAACACATGCGCATATGCTCGCACCCTTCCCAAAGCGGAAGTGTGTGGAGGATAGGAAATGTGTCCACTGGCCTTCTGGACTTATCTTTCCCTGGTCCTCCTCTCATCCTCTCCAATACTTTTTACCTCATATTCCCTCCGGCTTTATCCATCTACTCATGTTCCAGTGAACACAAAGATTTGTTCACAAAGAATAAGTACAAGCTATCGTGCAGATGAGTCCCAAATTCGTAAGAGTAAAGATTAGACAGCATTACTGAGAGGCTACAGCACTGCTTTGTTTTCTACGTTAATTTACAGAATAATTTGCAGCAATTATTTTTATGAAGCCTGAACTTTATTCAAAACACAGTTAAACTGCAGTGTGTCCTTTCAATTAGCAACAAATCAGAGCAACTATAGCTGCAAATATAATGATTGTTTTCAAATATTATTCCAAAAATAATATTTTGTCGGTCTCAAATAAAAAAAGTCAAAGATGTCTTCAACTTACAAATGGCATTAGACTTTTTCACACTAAGGACAATAACTATAATAACAACTGTTATACGCATAACTGTTGTGCGTTAAAGCTAAAATAGTTATCATTACAATTACCATTCTTGGTATAAATGGAGTCTTTACTCTTTAGTTCTGCATATTCATACAATGGTAACACTTTATTTTAAGGACCAATTCTCACTATTGTTGCTTAGTTATTAGCATATATATTACTTTGTCACCAATCCGTAAAAGTCCATGGACTTTCATCCAAAGAAGCCCAAGAGGTCGCTCTCTCGCCATACTGACACTCACACCACACAGACTGTTACACATCACTCTGGACTACATCTCCCATGCCCCACTGCACTGATTGTGCACTCACCTGCATCCAATAACACACACTATATAACACTCACTCTGATCCTGTACGAGTCACAGAATATTGTCTGGCAGTTATCTCTCTCCTAGCAATAGCTACACTACACTACACTATGTCTAGTTTTCATTATCTAGTCATTGTCTTGCCTTGCCTTGCTTGTTTACTTGTGTTTTGATTGTTGCCTGTGTAAACTCTGTTTACCCCTTTCCTGGATTATCGCCTGTTGTTGGATTACTCATTTGCCTCGCCCTCTGGATTATGTTTGCTGTCTTTTGACCCATGCCTGTTATAGACTACTCTTCAGTCTCGCCTTCTAGATATCTGTTTGCCATTGTATGATTCTTACCTGATTCTTACCATTCAATAAAGCCTTGCACATGGATTTATTAGTACATACAAATTACATATTAATACCTTATTCTGCATGACCATATTTTAGATCCCTTAATCCTACCCCATACCCAAACGTAATAGCTACCTTACTAACTATTAATAAGCAGAAAACTGGGAGTTTCTTCAGGGTAAACTCTATAATGTAATATAACATAATGTTATATCATTTCAGATGTTTTTTTTTTATCTTATCAAATTGCACCCTTGATTCTTAAATCAGATCTTATAGCCACACATTTCTTACAATGGAATGAAATAAATGAACAGTACTTCAGTAAAGACTAAGGTATGACAGAAAATCAACTGTCCCTTATGATTTCTGTGCAGTGTTTGGTGCTAAATGTCTTTACCTTGTAAATGGTCTAATGGTACAGTAGTGGAATCAGATCACACATGCACAGAAAGTGAGATAATGTGTCACTCACAGGTCACCTTCTCAGGGGAAACATGCTAAATCGAAATGAGAAATTCACTTTAAGGTAAAAGCTGTGTCAATCTCAGACTCAATCACAAGGAAGGGAAAGAGCTATTTTTCCTCGAAAAACTAAATGAGTTTATGCTAGAAATGCATTGAACTTTCGTCCAATTTCTGCTTTTATGCGTGTTTGGTGGTGGCTGATGGGGATTAATGTGGTACAGTCATACTGTGGTGTCAGAGCCAAAGCTTAATCTGCTGCTTATAGCAGTTAGCACCATTATAATTTATTTAGTGAAGCTTGTCCAAAGGAGGAATGAATCACACTGGCTACCAGCAGATCTGAAGAGGAAACTGCTCGAGCTAATAAAATTATCAGCTAAGAGAACTTTATTGTTAAAAGAGATACAGACTCATGTGCAATCAATAGTTTGCATTACTTGAAAAAATGGCCGCTTTTGTAAGGCAGTCAGTCAGGGTTGTAGACTATGAGTCTAATCGACATTTTGATTTTTGTGATTGGCTGAGGTGAGCTCTATTTTCTGTTCCTTTTTGTGTTGACACAAAAATCCAGAACAATCCCACAGGAAAGCATTATGGTGATGGCTCGGGGTCCATAGTATCCACTCAACCTGACTTCAAACTGAGCAAAAAAACCCAGGCATCTTTGAGCTTTCACAGGCACCACATTTAAGCACATTCTCATTTACAGTAGGATCTGGCACTTGCTCAAATTCACATACTATGTGGATAAGAATTCAAAGGGCTCAGTGTTTGTGTGCATTTACACTCAGAAATACTTACAAAAACACCATGTACCATTAGGCATGTTACCGGTGCAGTACCTGTAAAGGGACAAACTTTGTGCTTATTTACCCTTAAGGTTTAAGGTTTATAGTAGTATGTTACTATTAGTCACCTTTTAGGGGTAGATAAGTACAAAGATGTCCCTAAGGGGTACTGCCCCAGTAACAAGTTGTTTGAAATGTTTGAAATGCACATTTTTTCTTTTCTTTTGTGATTATGATAGGACAGTAACTAGACTGGAAGCAAATTGGGGGAGAGAGGAAGACAAGATCAGGAAAGGTTTGTGAGCCAGAACTTGAACTCAGGACACCTTTAGCACAATCACTATATGTTGGCCCGCTGCCCAAAACTAAAATGCACATTTTCTCTGACAGTGTACATGTTTATATATGCCAAACTTGGAATACAAAAAGAAATCTATGTTGAAGTAGTGTATAGGAAGCTTGAAGTAAACTCAACACCAGAAGCATCTAAAATAAACTTTTGATATCCTATTCATGCAAAAAGTGTATTAAAGGGGTCATATGATGCGAATTCAAATTTTTCTTTCTCTTTGGAGTGTTTCAAGCTCTTGGTGCATAAAGAAGATCTGTAAAGGTGCAAAGACTAAAGTCTCAAATCCGAAAAAGTATTCTTTATAAAAGTCGAAGACTCAACCACACCCCCCTAAAACGGCTCGTTCTAACACGCCCCCACATCTCTACATCACTATGTGGGAAGATTTGCATAACGCCGCCCAGATGTTCACGCAAAGAAAGAAGGCATACATTTATTCTCGCTGTAGTATTGTTGTTGCTACCGCCACCGGCGGATTCTACACTCCTTCATAGAATCCGCCGGCCATGCCGTTCTCAACCTGCCTGCCTCCACTCACTCAAGCTGGCCTCCACTCACTCTATCCCGCGGGCCACTCTAGGCCTCCAGCCCCCACTCACTAAAGGCTGTGGTGTGTGACACAGTTTCGTTGAGAAAACAAAACTACTTTGTTTGGCCTTCCAAAAGAGGACACGATGAATCGACGTGTTTCAAAAGGCGGGGCACAGAGGAGAAGCAATAATGTACAGTATGTAGAAAATAATGTGTTTTTTATCCTTAACCTGCATAAACACATTTCATTACACCAAATAATGTTCTTTTTAGCAGCATCATATGACCACTTTAAAGAAGTCTTCCACAGGAAAGAGATAAACGGAAATAACTGATGATGGTACAGGCTAAGTTACAACAATACAAAGTCAGAAAACTGTCATATTTAAACCAATCTAGAGTTAAAAATGAAATTGTCTAGGAACACTAAGATAAAGGTGTAAACATTTAAATAAAATCACAGTGTAGTTCAGACATTAAAGAAAGACATTAAAATGCGCACACACACACACATGACACAAGTTAGGGATAATACAAGCAAGGGGTGCTAATGACAAGCTGACTGTAGCAGAACCTGATTTTACCAAGTGAGACATGTTCCTGGGACAACATCTTTGTTGTCACTGGAACAACATTGTGATTAACCAATCAGATTTGAAGAACCAGTTTATATATTTTGTGAAGTTTATGCTTAAATGCTTAGATCATTCATCTATCATTTCCTCTGATTTTAGGGATTACTCATGGTTAAGGATAGGTTTAGGTGTAGGGATATGGTCAAGAATATATTTTTGGAGTAAAATGTTGTTCCAGGGTCAACAAAATATGTTGACCTAGGAACACATCTAACTCAGCAAAATCAGGACATTCCTGACTGTACATTTGTCCACTAGTTACAAAGTTAGTTACCAAATAAAATAAATGGAATGAAACAATTTTTGTTTAAATTTCATTATGTGAGAAGAAAGAGACCACCGAGTGATATGAGTGACAAGAAACTAGCACAAGTAAAGAAATTGGTTGCCTGGGACAACAATTAATTAACGGTCAGTTTAAAGGTCATTATAGAAAAATATTCAACCCCATTATGCCACAATTGACCAATTAAAGTAAAGTAATCCCGCAAGCCATGTAATAATCACTGCTAATGATTAGAAAGTTTATAAACACAATCAAGAAGCATCGAGACTAATGACCTTTAGATAACTTCCAGGGTCTATTGTCTCAACATTATTGACAGGAAACTGCTTCATCCACTTCCTGTCACAGCACACAGACTCTGTGATGAAAAGAAATCTTTAAAGGTGTAGATGAATGAAGACACTGAGTGGCTGAACTAGGTATCGCAGTCCAAATTCAAAATATTAGACACGTTTTGTTTTTTTTTCACCCCCGGCTCCTCCTCCTCATACTTGACACACACGCAGGTTGCCAGATTGATGACATCAACAAGAACGAGTGCACTTGACGATGAATGAAATTAAATAAGCAGTGGGCGGGTTTCACAAACCAAAACAGAGACCGGTTTTCCAGCCAGGAACGCACATTTTCGAAGGAGAATAACTTACTGTAGCATTGTTTTACAGATAAACAAGTATGTTAACTTAGCATGTTTCTTAAATATCTGCAAACTTAGTATGGTATTTTTATGCTTCAGTAAAGTAAAAAACTTACATACAGCACCTTTAAACTGATATATTTTACTGTACAATCTTTCATGTCTATTATTTCATGTTTCAAGGTAAAATGCTTGTTGTTCCTGAAGGAGCTGACATACAATAATAACACCTCCTCCATGCTCATGAATTATCGAGCACTGCATGAGCATTCACATATAGTAACAATCCACACACTAGATAAAGAAATGGCAAATGAGGCCCTGGTGAACATGCTCATCAAGGACACCCAACCCTTTTCCATTGTGGAAGATACTGGCTTTAGGGAGCTCCTGCATGTGTTGGATCCCACTATGTTATCCCAACTTGAAAGGTACAGTATGTGATTAATAAAGTGGTTTGTTATTATTTAAGTAGTTAAAATTAAGAATAACTGCATTTATTTATTTTTTTATCCACAGGCTTTGAAAGCCATGGTTGATCATAAATACTATGAGAAGGCCAGAAAACATTGCAGAAAGTTACAGCTGTAACCTTTAAATCCGTCATGTGGGCATCCCTAAACTCCGATGCCTACCTAGCAGTAACTTGGCATTTTATAGATGACAATGACAAGCTCTACAATATTTTACTAAGTGTAGAGCAGGGATAGGCAACTCCGGTCCAGGAGGGCCACTATCCTGCAGAGTTTAGCTTCAGCCCTCATAAAAACTCACCTGCCTGTATCTATCTAGTAATCCTGAAAACACTGATTGCCTTTTTCAGGTGTGTTTAATTAGGGTTGGAGCTAAACTCTGCAGGATAGTGGCCCTCCAGGACCGGAGTTGCCTATCCCTGGTGTAGAGTATTCCCCTAAGAGCCATACTGCTGAAAACTTGGCTACTGGACATATCAAGCTCATGGATGAATGGGGCATTAAAGATAAAGTGAAGTTCCTGGTAACTGATGCTGCAGCCAATATGATAGCATCTGTATGACCATTGAATCTTAGGCATGCAATATGCATTGCACATACAAAAAATCTAATTGTGTGGAAGTCTTTTGACGACATCAACAGCTTCAATAAAACGTAGGAAACTTGACTACAGCAAAAGAGACACTGGCACAAGTACAGGAGCAGATGGGGAGACCAGTTCTGAAGTTCTGATTATTGAAGTGGACCCTCGCTGGAACAACACTTACAATATGTAATGCAGCCCTGGCCTCTCTAAGGACCGACATCACTCCTCCTACTGCCTTGGACTATGAGGTAGTACAAGATGCTTTACATGTACCTGCCCCTATCCACCAGGTTACAGTGTCTGCCTCCAAAGTGATAGCTATCATGAAGATGCTTAATCATGCTGTAACCAGGGAGTTAGTAGGCCTCAATTCCAATTTAGCAAGGCAGCTGGGTGACAACCTGGTCTGGAGGGTGAGGAAGAACACAGTACATTTAGAATCATTAAGTGTGAAGACCATACCAACAATATAGGATCCCAGATTAAAAAACAGGAAGAAGCGATATCAAGATTAAAATCTGAATGCACTACTGTTATCAGAAGTTCTGGTCTCCATTCTGCTTCCACCAATACACCCCAGCTCAGCTGCAAGCCTCTTTAGAAGCATGTCAATCTACAAACAACAGTAAGTAGTATATTCCTAAACAACTATTATATTTTTTCCTGTATTACACTCCCTCCCCCTGCCCCCAACACAGTCCCACTTTTGTTGTTCACACTGTCATTGTTAATTAATTATTAATTAACTGTGTGTGTGTGTGTGTATGTGTGTGTGTGTGTGTGTGTGTGTGACCATTGTTTCTGAAAAAGTCAAGTCAGACAGAGAAAGATATATATTTTATTTTATACCCAGGAAATGAACAACTGTCTTCTCGGGTCATTGGCTCAGGATGAATTGATTTGTCCGCTATTTTTTTTTTTGCACAGTTCTAGGTGTCATTAGTGAGCAATGCTTAATGAAGCTTCTGGTAATGAACCTTTTTGGTGAAGCAATGTGCTGGGAAGCCTAAGCGGTGCAGGAAACCTCCTTTTGCCATCACTAAAGACAGGGAAATGACAGGAAAACATTGCAAGATGATAGTAGGGTAAGTATTACAGATAAAAATTCAGGTAATCTCAGACTGGACCATGCAAAACAAGACCAGATATTGAGGGCAGGTAAGGGAGTGCTTATATGTGCATCTAGATGAGATGATAATCAACAGCAGGTGTGGTAATAGCTGACTGAGTGCAGGTGGGAACCAGGAGGGATGCTGGGAGATGTATTTCTGTGACAGGGCTGATGACTGTAGATTGTGGCACTTCCCTAATGTAAAGTGTTACCCAGATTTTTTTTTTTTTTATACAATTATAACTACATTGTCATTCGACATAAACAATACAAATATACATATTGTAATCTATAATAAAAAAAATTATATTATTATTATTATTATTATCATTATTGTATATTATATTATTATTATTATTATTATTATTATTAATAATCATTTATATTGTTGGTTTTTACACCAAGTTGTTAATTAACACATTTATTTTGACCTATTTATACATTCTTCTCACTTGAGAAATATTTTATTTGAAAAGTGAAACAAATAAGTTACTGTACCTCTATAGAGACCACTAAATCGTGTCATTGATCAACAGACCTGAAAACGGAAAGAAAACTAAGCTGAGAATAATGAAAACCAGTAAGAATTCAAATTATTGGTCTATATCTGTAAAACTGGCAGTGTAGTTTTTGTATGTAGTTACATTTGTCTTTTTATCAAACATATTATTCTTTTCTGTCACTCTATTCCTAATGACAAATAGTAAAATACATGGTTCAAATATGGTGCATCTCGTCTAGCCTCTTGCAGGGTGTGCAGGCTCAAGACGGAGTGAAGGTGCAATGAGAGACAGAAATGGAAAGATCACATGCAAGACAAGGTATGTGCAAAGAAGCACAGTAAGTCACAAATAAAAAGAATGTGTTTGTGTGAAAATGTAACTAGAAGGAAAGAGAGAAGGAGTTTGTGAGCAGCTGGCTTTTGCTGGAATGTATCTGTCAGTGGCAGGATCAATAGATGACTGATAAAGACAGAGGTTTGGCAGAAGTCTCAGAAAACCATGTGTGAACACACACTGGAAAAGTTAAGTGCAACACACACACACACATACACATACAGATACTGGTTTAACCCTCTGCAGCTCTTTCCTCTCAGGCATTTAGACCGTCAGTCCCGCTGTGCGGCCGCCTGGACACAAAGGCTTCATTTAGAAACTCGTTTGCATAAAAATTCTATGAGGCTTAATTTTCTCTCCCATTCATTTTACATGCATAATTAGTAGGGGTGTAACGATACGCGTATTCGTATTGAACCGTTCGGTACGACGCTTTCGGTTCGGTACGCGGTACGCATTATGTATACCGAACGGTTCGTTGGAGTAATTAATTATATTTGAAAAAAAAAAAAAAAAAAGAGAGAGAGAGAAATATAATGATATGCGTTCAACAAGGTAGCCCAATAACCCAAACAACGTAACAGGCAACGCCCCTGACACTCCCGAAGAAGAAAAAAACACCATCTTATATGTTTATGTTAGGCTACTCAGCAGGCGCTCGCTCACTCAGTACGCGCTGAAGGCTCGTTGCAAAATAGCCAATGCGTTTAACAGACTAGAAATGAGAAGATCCTCCAATAACCAACAGGTCTGGTGTTTGGGTGCACTTTGGATTCCCTTTAAGCTATAATGGTGATGGCAAGAGAGTGGTGGATAAAAAAACAACGGTATGTCGCATCTGCAACATGACAGGGTACACCAGCGGGAATAAAAAAAAAATAAAAAAAAACACCAGCGGTAATATCTGGGATATATGCGTCAGTACTATCTGGGAAAAGACGAAAAAAAGGAGAAACATGCACGCAGCAAACTATCCCTGCAGCATTTAGAAACTATAGCTTACAGGGAATCCAACCCAAACACCAGACCTGTTGGTTATTTTAGGATCTTATATTTCTGGTCTGTTAAAGGCATTCGACATTTTGCAACGAGCCTTCAGCGCGTGCTGAGTGAGCGAGCGCCTTAGGGGCCGTTCACATATCGTGCCTAAAAACGCATGGAAAACGCTAAGCGCGTCTTTCTCCTGAGGCGTCTGTCTTTGCTAAGCAACAATGACGTGCTCTCTCCATGAGACGCGGAAATTTCAGCGAAGGATAAATGGATTTGCAGCTCTAAAAATCGCTTGCAGTAGCGCTGCTACTAAATTTATTTCAAAATTGCAATCCATATACAACTATGATCAGCTGATCCTTCATCTTGGCTGAGCTCTCAACGTTGTTACGGGAAAGGATGAAGCTGATTGGTTAGTTCTTGTCACATGACCCGCGGTGCGCTTGCGGCATTCTGAAAAGTTGAGATGTTTTTACATTTTGCTGTATCTAAAACGTATCGAACCGAACCGAACCGAACCGTGACATCAGTGTATCGTATCGAACCGAACCGTGAATTTTGTGAACCGTTACACCCCTAATAATTAGCCATAATGAGCTCTGGAAGCCTTCCGCAAGAGTGCATGTAACCTATGAGCAGAGAAAAAGTGTGTTGTCACGAATATATGTGTTCAGAGCTTTATCATCTTTGCAGGCCCTTATTCAAACTAGCCTTGTGTATTTGAGTGTGTCACTGTCATCATTCCGAGTTACTGGGAATTTAAGCTGGAATTCAGCGCTGAAATATGATCCCAAGGCAGAGTGAAAACTGGAATGGCAAATGGGCACCAGTCCCATGTCTTGAGCTTCTGCATGTTTTGTGTGTGTGAGACTTTGTTATGAATCTCTGTGACCCAGGATCACTTTGCAGAGGTGTGTTATAGTTCCATGAGCAAGGTAAACACACACTGCTGCGCACACACATACGATGGCACACAAAAACAGTCCATTAATGTGCAGCACTCATATTACCAACCCCATTAAATCTGTCAACCCAAACATATTATTTTTAAGTCATCAACAGACTTATTCAATGCAGACTAAAAGCATACACTCTCAAATCTCAAGCTCATTATTAAATATGACAGACTACAACCTTTACAACACAAATGCTGACAGCGTAAGCTCACAAATCCTGCTTCAGGAGAGAAGATGATCTCCCATCTCAGAGAAACCCTCTGACAGACGTCCTCCTGCATTACTGTCTGACCTCAATATCTCTCTATAGAGCGTTTTTATACTTCCAGCAGTCACGGAAGGTCTCGGAGTTTAAAAATATTTCAGAAGTGATCCTGTTACACACTCTGCTCCAGTCATGACATACAGGATATACGCTAACCCTACCTGTTTTTCCTCTGAAGACATCTAGCCTCTCCATAATAACATCCATAGATTGAGGGAGAGTTATAAAAGAAAATGTCTAGTGGCACAGACCTCTAGAGTGACCAAAATCAGAGATGTGAGTGAAGCACTGGGTGAAAGAGGGAGGGAAGGAGAGAGAGAGGCGGGATACATGAGAACTCAGTGTTTTAGGTTGTCCCCCTCCCCACTCTATTGTCAACGCAGCACTGCTTTTTCCTTCCCATGCTCACCAGTGCCTTCCTGTCTGCTGGAGGTGACAGCAAAACAGCCAATGATACGTCTGGAAATGCTCACAGGAGATCACAGCAGCAATAAAGAGCACAAAGTCCAAAAGGACGCAACCACACTGAACATTAACCAACCACTCAAGCAAAACACTTAGCAGTGTCCAAAAAGCATTTTGCCAAGCAACATCCAAAATTATATCACAGTTTCCACAGAAATATTATGCAGTACAACTGTTTCCAACATTGATAAAATAAGCACCACAACTGCATAATATTAAAATGATCTCTGAAGGATCATCTGACACTGAAGACTGGAGTAAAATTCAGTTTTGCCATCACAAGAATAAAGTACATTTGAAAACATATTATAATAGAGAACTGTTATTTTAATTTGTAATATTTCACAATATTACTGGTATTTTTTTTATAAAATAAATGCATTCTTGGTGTCCATAACATATTCTTTCAAAAACATTTCGAATCTTACTTCCAAACTTTGGAATAGTAGTGAATGTGATACAGAATATCCCTCACATTCAATACCAAATCTAAAATAACAAAACCTTAATGTGTCTCTTCAGGTTTTTATTTATTATTTTTTTTGACAGGTGCTGCTTCAGTGAGAGTGGATCGAGACTGACACAATGAGGTGCTGATGGAAACAAAATAATAATATGACTGAAGTAAAAGGACAAAAATGTTGGGTGGGTACACCTTCGCAGTTCATTCCCCATTGGCAGGTGTAGCAATGAGGAGAGAATTTTAGATCCTGAACATATTATGATTTAAGATTGGTTAAATGAAAAGGTGAATGCTGTGTGGTTTAAATTTTGCTAATACACATAAACAGATAACTAATACATAATATAACGCAGAAAGTTTCATTATATGACTGCCATCAAACCAGCAGTTGCATTTATGTTCCCAAACTGCTTGTAACATCCAAGGTCAAAGGCACACAGATTAGGCTCAATATCTCACATATAAACTCAAATATTCACACCAGATATACAGTATGTGTGTTTTTGTACGAAACAAACAGAGCCACTAACCAGTGGTGAGTATAACACTCAAGTATGTTGTACTGGTCAGATTCAGGTTTGAAGTATTTTCACATGCTTCTGTTAAGAACACTGGGCATGTCTTACTGATCTTCTGCTTGAATGCTGACAATTTCTATTAAGTTCAGTGAGGGGCGGAAAACTAAGACATCTCAAAGGTTGACACAGGAACTCTGATGCAGTGTGGGAACACAGACACACACAGACACACACACACACACATACATACAGGCAGCATTGAACAGGCTTTCAATTGACTGGCAATACCACCTGTCCGTTGCCATGACAACAGCTGCATGGTCTCACACAGCAACTCACAGCTCTCTCTCTTTCTCTCTGTTCATGTCGAGGTACGGCCCTTCTCTGAGAGCATGACGTCAAACTGAGCGAGAAAAGTATGAATGAAAACAATGTGTCTATAGAAATCAGTGTGCGTACAGAGCACTGTGCACTCCAGACATTACACAAACACACAAATACATCACCAGTTGTTTGTATTTGAATATTTGAGTGCTAGAGCTGTGCTCAACCATCAATAACTTGATTTACAGCAGACTCCAGACTCAAAGCTAATGGCATGAATCACAATCAGAAATACCAAACGATCACTTCATTCCACATTACAGATTCTGAAATGCACTGCATGGTGGACAGTGGAACAAGAATCTTCCAGTGATTCAGATACAGTGAACACTGTCTCCAGATTGAGATTTCCGAATTGGGTTCAGAAATAAAATAAGATTCAAAATAAGAATTACAAACACATCCCTTTATTCTGAATCCCTTCTTTACAACCATCCAGTGCTCTGAAAACCTCTCACTGCTGTGGTCTAGTCAAAAAAAAAAAAAACCTTCAGAATAAAAATGAAAATGGAATCACTATTACAAATCACTGGTTTAAAAACATACAGAAAACACACACACACACACACACACACAAAGATCTGAACTCTGACACTACACTGATTCAAAACCATCCAGTAAAAATTATGCCAGTATTAATGCTGGGTTCAGAATCAGAAATAAGAACCAGAATTGGAATCGGACAGATTCAGGAAAATGACAAAGTAAACTCCACAGTGGATTCTGAATGAGAAACCAGCCAAGCAACATTTAAAAAGCCAACCTTGAAAAAAAAACACCATACACGCTCAGCAGGTGAGCTCTGTTTCCATGAATATGGCCATCTCTACTTAAGACGTGAATGCATTTATGTCTGTAAAGCACTGGAATTCATCTGCATTCTCATATCTAGGAGATTCTTGAGAGAGTGTGATAGTGTTAAATAAGACGTATGTTTGCTTGTACACGTTTAGTGTGTGTGTCCTCTCTAATTCCCAGATAACAGACGGAATGACAGCTCCCCATCTCCACACTTCCCTCCTCCCTCTGTCTCTCTCATCTCCCCGTCCTGATCATCTTCTCAAACAGCTGTCATAAACCTCTCTCCTCCCAATCTATTTCCCACCACCGCTTTCCCCTCTCCTCTCCTCTCATCTTTTATTTTGTTCCCCATTCTCCCTGATCCCCTCCGATTCCGGCTGTCATCTGTGTGAGTACACGGTTAAGGCTTGTCACTTCTTTGGTCCTTTCCTTTTCAGTCTTTTTTGGATAAAGAGAAGAAAGCGCAAGAGGTTTCAAAGGGCTCACAGCGTTAAAGAGAGAGCAAACAGTGATTTTAAACCCAGCGGTGACCATGACACTGAGTAGCCAAATGAAATCAGTCACTGAAATTGATATCCTCTCACATGTGCGCATATAAACACACACAAGATGACATGTCATGTACAACACCTAAACTGAGGGTGAAATAAGACTGTGGCATTGTGGAGTGTGATGTAGTGCAAGCATCCGTGTGTGATAAATCCCTGCACACGTCTAGGTGTGACACAGATACATGTGTGTGCTCTTTACCTGTTGCCCCCTTGGTTTTATGCCTCCCTTTGGCCCGACGTTGGGAATTACCAATTGCTCCATGTTTCCTGTCCCAAAACATCACCTCATCCCAAGGTTTAGGCCACCGAATTGACAATGACCGAGAGTGTGTTGGAGCGTCTATGTGCGTGAGCACGGCGGCGCATGCATGTGACACAGAGCAGTCGGCGGGACTGAGTCTGTTTGTTTGTGTGAACGTGAGTGTGTAAGGGTGCGCATGTGTGTGTGTGTGAGTGTGTGAAAGAAAGAGAGAGCATGCGCCCAACCAATTCGATTCCAGCCAGTCAGAATACAGGCTCTGTGCTCATTTCATTGAGAGCCAGGGAAGGCTGAATGTATGGATGTAGGGAATGCTAGAACGCTAGAGGTAGAGGGATGGAGAGAGAGAGGGAGAGAGAGAGAGAGAGAGAGAGAGAATGGGAGGTGGATGTTTTATCACCACTGAGTGATTCTGAGGAGAGGTGGAGCTGCTGCAGTTGGAGGGGAAAAGAGAAACAGATAGAGAGAGGGGCGACAGAGGAGAGACCCTGTGCACACGAAAAAACATTTTCACATGCCATACTGTGACCGTCATCAAACCATCCGTCTTCTTCCCAAGAATTTGAAAAAATAACCACATTTTATGGCAACCAAACCAAACAAAACTGAGTCACATTATAGGGAAAAAGGGATAGTTCACCCAAATATGGAAATGCTGTATGGCCTGTGTGGCTCTCTTCTGTGGAACAAAAAGGAGATATTATGAAACTTTTTTTTTGTCCATAAATATGAAGTCAAGGGGTTTCAGTGATGTTTGGTTTCCTTGTATGGACAAAAACAGTTCTTCAGTTTAATTCCTTCTAAATCAAAACTCAACTGCTTGTTTAACTTCACACAGCTCCTTATATAAAATTGGATATACAAATATGTATCCAACTTTATCCGAATATACACTATATGTATGTGTTATATTTAGCAAATCTCAACTTTATGGTTGCTTGTATCATCACAAAATGTAAACTATATTATCGACCAGCTCTTATCTGCTAAATGTGAAAATACTTTCAAAATAAATCATAAAGATATTAAGACATTATTAATATTAACATCAGGATGAGTTTTATTAAAAGCACTACATCAATACATTTCACTTGAATTTTGTCAGGAAAACTTAAATAATTATGCTAAAAAAGAGTTTTTTCATGTCATGTCTTAAAATCATAATGCAATGAAAGTAGCGTGATCTGTAGAAGATCTGTTCTTCTGTATTGTGACATACAACTGAATGCTTCTGAAAATGGATGGATACTGATTGGATAAAGGCTGATCTAAATGCCATCTTGCAAAAGGACAGGAAAGAAACAGGGTTTCGGTGGACTAAATGACTGGAGAAGTGTGACATACGTCACCTGAGAGAAGACTGTTGTCCCAGCAGAAGATCAAGATAAGACATTTTGATAAAAGAAATTACAGTCAAAAAAAAAAGATAAAGAAACATATGCATGATGCCGCTGGTTTAATTTTTCTGAGACCTCGTTGAATTAGTTTGGTCTGTTTTCGCAAAACACTGTACCACAGTCATATCAATGAAGACTGCACAAGAGTGAGAGAGAGATGAGGGTGGGCATGATAGAAAGGAGGATGGAGCGAGGAGCAAAGATGCGGCAAACAGGGAGAGAGTGAGGGAAAAGAGAGGGAGAGAGAGATGAGAATCACAAGAGGCAGAGAGCTGGAGAGGAATATTCAGAAGAAGGGAGGTGGAGGGAAAGAGAGAGAGAGCAGACGCAGTAAGTAAAAACAGACACTATAGCTGAGAAAGGCAAATAGAGAGAAAGAGACTGATTGGTGACTGATTGGAGACTGTGATTGGTTGAGGAATGATGCACCCCAAGGACAGATGACTGTCAGCCCAATTCTTCCTGAAAAGGATGAGATAGGATGGAGTAATAAATAGCGGAGGGTAATAAACAAGGGTAAAATCCTGTTAATAGCCTAGGCTGCTCAAGAGTGTGGCTAGCTGTCCAAGCTGCTGACACACACACACACACACACACACACACACACTGCAGTGGAAAGGGCAGGTCCCTCCCTCTGCAGACTAGAAGTTTAGCATTCAAAGCCACAACACTGTTCTCCATTATCAATTCATCACAGACATCTGTCTGGTAAACATCACGTGCCCCGCCCCTTCACACACACACATGCTCACACAGAGGTCACATCTGCAAATACATACAGTCAGTCACCTGCTCACACAGACCAAAAGATGCAGTGAGATCGATACACGCTCTCATGCCTTCATACTTGCACAGTTTAACCCACACACAGATGCTACTGCCTTCTTGCAAAATAGAAAAGACCAGAGGAAGTGAAGAATTCATAAGAACATCATACACAACGTCATGTATATTGTGAATGAGCACAAAGTGTTAATCTACACATACATTTATGAAATAAAAGGGCTAGTCTACACACATACACATCCCTCTCTCTCTCTCTTTCTCTCTCTCCCTCACACACACTGCACGGAGCAGCACAATGATTAATCAGCAGAGCACACACTCCAGTGACCACAGCCTGCCTTGTGCATGTTAATAATTCACACACACACAAGTTTATATATTCACTGTTTAAATATCAGGTTAAATGATATTTTCCTTGATAGTATAACCATACCTGTACAAACAAACACAGGGGTAGTTGACGTCATGCTGTGTGACATTCTACACTTCATTTAAATCAATTAAAATATTTAAAGTTCCACTGAGTTATTTTTAGTGTGTAATATCTAGTGGTTTGATGATTTAAATTTTTATAAATTATATTTTGGCTAACAGCAGGGTGCTCTATGATTTATATGTAGCTGATGTCACACTATTTACTTCAGATAACAACTTCCTGATTCTCTAATCCTATTATGTTGTTTTCAAAAATAAAGATATGAATAAAAAGGAAATAAACATTCTAAATAACTGTGTGCACTTGGAATAATATATTCTCAAATAAATACCACGCAATGCTAAATTAACTTATAATACACAATGAATATGACACAAATTTGAGACAGCGGGAAACAGGTTAAAAAGTCTTCCCAAGACATTCCTTTATTTCAGCTCTAATATTAGTGTCCTGACTTCTTGTCCCATTTTTCATCTTTCCTAAAATGTTGCGTGTGAGTGATAGAGTAACTGTCATAGCCAAGTACATTTTCCAAATGACCGCCATATTAGCCAACAAAAGATTATATTACTAAGTCCAAGTGCAAAAAAGTAAAATGTGATTAAATATATGAAGAGAAACCTTGTGACCGATTATAACACCTACACTTCCCCTTATATATCCAAAAATAAAAAACACAAACCACCCCAATATATACAAACACTGAGTTATTTTTTCACATAAAATTACAATATATAATACACGTCCACTGGATTCAAATTTCTTTTAATTCTCTCAGACATTTAGATATTCTCTTCTCCTCATGTACACTAGGCACTCCAAACACAGACAGGGTTTATTCGTTCACCTCAAATGTCAATGCTTCCAAGGACCCTCTGCAGTGATCAAACAGCCTTCCTTTAAAAACAGGACTGAGAGGAAGGAAGGGGCAGAGGAAGTGCACAGGCAAAGACTGGCTCAGTTGTTGAGCGCTCTGCACAGGGCAATCTGAGGTCAAGCACACACACTGACAATAACATTAACTGAGTAAACACACACTGCACTATTACACACACAAAAGACTGTTCATGCACTATTCATGCACATTTATGAACACTTATGTTGCTGTTATAATATAATATATCTTATACAAATCTAAGACAAACAACAAATGTTTAAATCAATGTTACTTTTAACAAAAATCTTCACTATTTCGTACCATACAACATGAGATATATAATTTTTATATTTAAAAAATATGGTACTAAGGCCTGTTCGCACAAGATAAATATTCAGAGAAAAAAGTTTGTCTGATAGACATTTTCATTTGAATGAACGGCTGTTGCATGAGCATTCGCATACTGTCAATGTGACAGATTTTTTTACGAATAGGTGTTCTAATCTTTTTTCTACTGCACTGTGAATAAAGCAGGTCAACTAATAAGATTTCAAGCTTTTGGTCACATGCACAGAGCCGCTGCTGTTTCATAAAACAAAGGCTTGGTGGCTCGCTTATGAGCAGACTATTTTGCTAAATGGCAGTAAATAACAGAGGAAAAATACATAACTGGCTGTTTGAATATGGCTTTGTTTGTGCTTAGCAGAAGAAAGTCATACAGGATTGAATCCAAACAAGGTTGAGTAAATGATGACAGAATTTTCCATTTTTGGTGAACTTGTTTGGCACAAACAAATAGTTTGCACAATGCATGCACAATGATGTCTAAACAGGAATAACTCAAACTAACTGCAATACCTGCAACATTAATCAGCACATCCTACTGCTACCAGAAGCCAGTCCAGTGAACAGCTCGTCCATCACTCAACCCAAGTGAAGCTGAAACATCACACAGCAACACAATTTCACATCTTACTGATCACAGCTCTCGCTCTGTTCTTTAGACCACATTAAATCACATGAAAGCAGATGAATTTCTCAATCTAAAAGATATGCAAATGAGCGACATTTTACAAAGGGTCAAAATCATCCAATGTCAAAAGTCAGAACATTTTGAGTGAAAAAGGCTCACATTCACTTTAGATCTTCCCAGCGCAGCTCACTGATCATGAGGCTGAATCTACTTCTAATGATTTTTTTTTACGCCAAGTGGACATGTGCTTATATAAGAAAAGAGAAAGCAAGGCTGATATCTTAAACAGATATGGAGAAACAGCAGGGAGGATTAGAGGTGATACAGTAACATCTGTTTATGACTTATCACTGTACTATAGGGGGTTGTCCTGCTCTCGAGCTGAAAGTGACAGCTGGCTTCACAGCTGCACTGATCCTTTTGTTTTTCATCTGGTGCTGGACTGAAGAGATCGTGAGAGTAAGACGAGATCAGAGCTGCTCTGCTGTCATCTCTTCTATACCAAAATATGCACTTTCACTGTAACTCAGTCACAAAGCCGGTGTTGTTATTGCTAAGTAAAACCAGGGTTGTGTTCATTCATTGAAATATAAATATAATATAAATATTAGAATTATAACATAAATATAAACATTAGAAGAAAAACTAAAACTCCACAAAACCTTCCGAATATCACTTCCACTGAGCTTTTTCCTTCATATTATCCCTCTAAACTCTGAAATCACTTGCTGTAGTATATTGTTTGTTTATGGAGTTAATAAAAATCAGATAAAAATGATAAAAGCAACCAGCCCCTGGGGTCTACTAACGGAAGTGCATGGCATCACATTTCCTCTCTGGAACGTGAACAATAGTCTGAACCTAAAGTCCACCGGTGTGTGTGAGCACCTCTCCCATCAAATGAAATGAGATAACCAAATCAGGTCGATTTACTACACAGAACAAATAAACTACCATCTTACTATATCTAGATTTGAGGCTTTCTCCACAAAAACTGAATCACAGACACAGTGCTGGAAGCAGAGGGTGAAAAAACACTGGTTGATGGATCCAGGAAACAGAACAAAGGGGATTTTACGGTACCTTAGTGCAGATCCAGAGTGTGTTCAGATCAGTACTGTCAATCCACACTATCATTCAGCACCAATCCTCCAGTTCTTGTTTAACAGCATGAAATCAGATGTCCTTCTGTCACTGAGAGGTGTGTATGTATGTGTGACAGTCCGTGTTTTATCATCAGGAAAGTGAATCTGGAGCAGTGGACATCTGGCAGCAGATTGAGATTTGGACTAATTGGCTGTGGATTAATAATCCAACTCAACTGCTGGCGGCAAAGAACAGCAAGAACATGGCAGATTACAAGCCCTAACTGTCCATCCACCCACCAGATTACACACACACCTCTACAGTGCTTCAACTGCACTTCTCCTCCAATTCTCCTCTGTGATCGACAATCATCTATAAAATTAATGCATGAACTAGCTTTTCTATGCATCAGAAACAGGTAACATGTTTAGTATCTTGGCAATGTTTCTAAAATGGAAGAATGCTGTTTTTGTAGCATAGGAAATATGGTTTTCAAAAGACAAGTGCTGTCTAATATAACACCAAGATTTTTGACTGTGGAGGAAGTAACAGTACATCCGTCTAGTTGCGAACTGTAGTCTGTTTTTTGGTCCAATAAGTAATATCTCTATCTTACCCGAATTTAATAGGAGAATATTATTGGTCATCCAATTTTGTACATTTTTAACACACTCTGTTAGCTTAGATCATTTAGAAGTTTCATCTAGTTTTCAACTAGTTTCATATAGTTGAGTATTATCGGCATAACAATGGAAACTAATCCCATATTTCCAAATAATATTACCAAGGGGCAACATGTATACTGAAAATAGCAGAGGACCTAGGACAGATCCTTGTGGCACTCCATATTTTACTGGTGAAAAAATAAGATGACTCCCCATTTAAATAAACAAAATGGTAACGATCGGACAGGTAGGATCTAAACCATTTTTTGTAATCAACCAGTTTTGTAATCTATCTATTAGTATGTCATGATCTATGGTGTCGAACGCAGCACTTAGATCAAGTAAAACTAGCAAAACTAGCAAAATGTAAAATCTGTATAACTGTTCTTTAGTGCCTTAATCTAATTTTCAGACTCTTTTCTATTTACGTATTTAAACCTCTCATTTCATTTCATTCTATTCATTTCATTTGATTATTCTTTGCGTTCATCTCTTTTAAACTCCTCCATGCAGCGCTGGATTAGGGGATTGTAATCCCAGCTAAACTGCTCAGTTTATCTGAATTAGAATAAGGAGTGTGTTCTGCATGCAGAGCAGGGGAGGTTTAAAGGGACATCGGTTTTGTCGTTCAGCTCACACTATGATAGGATGAAGAGAACGGGGTGGAATGGCTCAAATCCTACATCAAAAGTCTCTGCACAAATGAGGACAGCTGTCCCGCTGCCAGAGACGGAAGCACAGGAAGATTGGCTTCTTGCAAGCAAAAACAGCTGACAACACAGCAAGGGCTGTGAACTGTGTGGATTGATTAATTGAATAATTGACTATTATTTATGGGCTGATAGATGCTCGAAACTTATGTCTGAACAGTGGAAATATGGCTCTGACTCATGTCTTGGCTGATGCTCAAAATGGGGGATACTGAACACTAATTTATATATAATAAAGCAGATCCATCGGCAAGAATGCGTGGAATTAATGGAGATGGTTGTAAAAGAGAAGTTCTATCTAGAAAATCAATTATCTAGATCAGGGATTCCCAATCATTTTAGGCCACAGTCCTCAAATATGACGATGTCCTTGTGGAAAGACCATTTATAAATGTGGGAAAAGGTTGATTGAAAAAAATACTACTTTATTTAGCAAGAATGCATTAAATTGGTCAAAAGTGAGAGTAAAGACATTAAATCTTAAATGAATGCTGTAAGCTACTTTTGAACTTTTTATTCTTCAACAAAACCTGAAAAAAACTGTTATCACAGTTTCCACAATACAATGATAATAATAACAAACAATATTCTGAAGGATTATGCAACACTGAAGACTGGAGTAATGGCTGGTGGAAATTCATTTACATACATTCATTTTTACAAATGTTTAATATATACAATAGAAATAATACTTTTAAATTGCAATTTGTTGTTTTGTTGCATTTTTGATTAGATAAATGCAGCCTTAGAGAGCAAGAGAGATATCCTTAAAAAACATTAAAAAATCTTACAGATCCCAAGCCTTTACATTTACATATAGTCTAGTCCACAAAAGAAAATAATAACTGAATTTGTAAAAATGACCTCATTCATAAGTTTACATATGCTGTCTTGTTACCTGGAGGTGACTGTCTTGGGGTGACTTATTCATGAGTCCCTTGTTTGTCCTGAACATATAAACTGCCTCCTGTTCTTCTGAAAAATCCTTCAGGTCCCACAGTTTCTTTGGTTTTCCAGCAAACGTTTTTTTTTTTTTTTTTTTTTGCATATTTGAACCCATGAACCCTAACAGTAACAATGGCCGTATGATTCTGAGATCCATCTTTTCACACTGAGGACAACTGAGGGAATCATACGCAACTATTAAAATGCTCACTGATGCTCGAGAAAAAAACACTCGAGCATCAGTGCATTGAGCATCAGAGAAATGCAATAAGATCCAGGGGGTGAAAAATTTTGAACAGAATGAATTTGTGTACATTTAAATGTAAATATCTTTTTCTTTTCTTGTTTTAGTACTGCCCTACAGAAGATATTTACAAATTTTACCAGAAGACAAACTTATTTGCTCTTAAAATGCAGAAGATTTTCCTTTTGAAACTTAATAGTTAATTGCATAATGTTTCCTTCTGGAGCATCAGTAGCATTTGAACTTTTTGTAATAGTTGCGTATGAGTCCCTCAGTTGTCCTCAGTCAGAATAGATGGATCTCAAAATCATACAGTTGTAAGTTTATTTGTTCAGGACAAACAAGGGACTCTTGAACAACTATCACAACACAACAACAACAAAATAGCTGTGGATCATCCAGGTAACAATACAGTATTAAAAATAAAGCATATTTTGAAAGGGGTCATTTTTATAAATTCAACTATTATTTTCTCTTGTGGACTATATGTAAATGTCTTCAGGGCAGTACTTAATAAAAAAAAAATAACATGCATATTGTCTGATCCCTCTTATTATGGTAAAATAATTAACATTTTGTAGATACTGCAATAAATGTATAAACCTAAAGAGACCAATATAATCTGTAAAAACGTAAGTGTAAAATTGACAGAATTTTACATTTGGTAGAAGATTTTAAGAACTTTTATTGTATCTAAGGTATGCATTTGATCAGTTCATTAATTCCATGGAACTCGAACCCTGGCATGTCCAGATGTTTGAGCTACTGGAACACTGTTGCTTTTTATTCAATTCACTTTATTCCCTTCCAGGCTCCCGGTGGTTCCCTGACACCAATTTGAAAACCCCTGATCTAGATCTTTTGTTGAGATGTTTCATCAAATCACATTTCCACACAGAATCAATCCTCATCATCTAAACAGAGTGCTACCAAAAGCTCCTGGCACAAACACTGGGGTGCCCCAGTCATTTAGTTATGTAAGAAGAACCCTGGGTCTGTCCCCTCGACTCGCACAATTACACACTCCATTACATAAGCCTGTTGGTGATAGAGTGCTGATAAATGTCTTTGCTTTCTCAACTATGTCATTGAGTATGTGTAATCTATATACTCAGAGAATGACATGCACCCTCACAGAAACGCTCTTGCTCTCTGTATGTCTGAACCACAGACGCACAAACACATACATTATTAAACACAAGAGTTCGTAAGAAGAATCTAACAGTTAACAAAGACACTGTTCAGAGAGAGTAACTGAGAGAAACCAAATGCTGAATCTTCACACATATAAAACAAAGACTCATAGAACAGTTTGTCAGCCTGCTTCCAGGCTTATGTTGTCTGGGTTTGAGCAGGTGTGTGTGTGTGTGTGTGTGTGTGTGTGTGTGTGTGTGTGTGTGTGTGTGTGTGTGTGTGTGTGTGTGTGTGTGTGTGTGTGTGTGTGTGTGTGTGCTTCAGTGAGTAACGGCTGATTTTGCGGGAATACTGTTTTAATACATGCATTACTGTTTTAATCTAATACATGGACTGTTTAAGTGCATGCATTACTCCGGGATATTGGTTTGTTTGAACGCAGAGGGAGTGTCAGCCACATTAAAAAAGTTAACATCTTAAGTCATTTGTGGATTAATGCGTATTACAGATGCGAACCATTTAAAACGATTCAGTTCGATTTGGTGAACTGAATGATTCGTTCGGGAACCAGATATCCAGACTGCTTTGATTTGAACTCTCTCTCACACAGACACGGAAGAGAAGACAATGCTGAATAAAGTCATCGTTTTTGCTATTTTTGGACCAAAATGTATTTTCGATGCTTCAAAAAATTCCAACGGACCCTCTGATGTCACATGGACTACTTTGAAGATGTTTTTCTTACTTTTCTGGACATGGACAGTATACCGTACATACATCTTCAATGGAGGGACTGAGAGCTCTCTGACTAAATCTAAAATATCTTAAACTGTGTTCTGAAGATAAAAGGAGGTCTTACATGTTTGGAACAGCATAAGGGTGAGTTATTAATGACATAATTTTCATTTTTGGGCGAACTAACCCTTTAATCACCATACTTCACCGCGATCTCTGCCGTCACCCTCTCATCACATGCACCGTTAGGAAGCTCTCTCTCTTCTGTACAATCCTGTTGGATCCAAATATGGTCATTTCCTTTTTATCAGCAACCAATCGTGAAAGTAAAAAGATTGAATGCACGATCTCATTGGCTGATGATAAATCTTTAAAGCCCGTTTTCTCAAAATGACCTTTCTCTCATACTCCAAGTCCGAAATCTCCACTTCAGTAGTACCTAGTTATATTATGAAGACATTTACAGAGGGATTTGTAAATATATTACTCATAGCTTGATATATATAACATGTTATTCCAAAAAACATGGCAAAAATAATTTTTTTAAGGCTATTGTCATATAATATTCTGATTTACAGGATAACAAAAGTAGATATCCATAAATCCCTCTGTAATTTTTCCCCATGTGAAGACAATTAAAAAATATTTTTAAATATATGCAAATTAGCACATATTTAATTAGATATTGCCTAATTTGCCTATTTAAACATTAAATTAAAGAAAACTTGTAATAATTTTTTTTCTCATCTTAATGTAAGTAATCAACTGGGAAAGTTTCATGGTGATATCTGCTAGTTAAAAATGTTACCCGTAGTGTCTCGCCTTAAAGTTGAACAGCAAATTACTGTACATGTCATAAATATATGCATAACGGTAGTGTGCCGTTGGAATGTATGTTTAGTTCCACTTGCCTACTGCTCAATGGCAAACTATCATCACTTGCTTCTTTAAGGTGTAATATGATAAGCTTCATCCATGATAATGCCAAGTTATTGTATACAACTTAGCCTACATACATTTAGCCTAAACACAACACATTGTAGGCTATTTGAAAATGTTTAGTAGCATACAGACTACAAAATAAATATGTGCATACGTTGTGAAAGTAAAATCTGGTGTTTTCTTTATTACATTGTATTGCATTTTGTAGAAATATAGTGTAAGCCATGCATTGCTTGGAAAGATTGATATCTAGTTAATCAGTATAACATAGACCAGTGGTTTTCAACCTGTGGTCCGCGGCCCCCTAGTGGGCCGCGGTGGTATTGCAGGTGGGCCGCCAATTATTTTCTGTTTCTGAACAATGCATGGCAAAAAAGAAAAAAAAGGTTTTTTTTTTTTTTTTTTTTTTTTTTGCCACAAGTCTATACATTTTTTTTACATCTTTACTATAGTGATAATTTTGATTTATGTCTGTTCTAGAGATGTTACAACTTTTTGATAAAGGTTTTCTTTTGGAAATATGTTTCAAATTAATCCTGAATGCATTTATGACTGTAAAAGCACAATTGCAAAATTTATCAAAAAAATCGCGATAGTTTTTTTTTTTTTTTGTCCATATTGCACAGCCCTAGTTTATTCAATAAATATAGTTTAAAATCTAGCTTCTGAGTACTAAGTTATTAACCCAACAATAGCGGGGTCAGTTAATTTTTTTGAAGTGGGCCGCGCAAACATATGTGTTTGGTTGTGTGGGCCGCGAGTTGAAAAAGGTTGGGAACCACTGACATAGACATCTGTAGACATGAAGTGGCAGCTTCAGCCATTTGCAGCTATGAAAATTTTGGCGGCTGCAGCAGCCATTTAGGTTTTGGCTGAGCCGGCTAGCCAGCCAATAACTTCATCAGCCAGCCATTATTCTCAAAACAAATGGCTTCGGGCTATAAGATGGCAGTGTCAGCAGCAGCAATCCACCTGTCACTCAAGTGACCACGCCCTTAATTATGGAGAAATTTAAGGCTTAATATAATATAAACGGATCAGTTATTAAAAATTATTTACCCCCGTCACAGTTGTCATGAAGAGCAAAATTAGCTATAAAGACCAAAATAATTTTTGAACCAGGATGTAAACCTTTTTTTTTTTCTGCTATAAAATTGGGCATTTTAACATGGGAACTCTATGGGATTGACTCCCTTTTACAGCCAGCCTCTAGCAGCCAGTCGATGAATTGCAGTTTTAGTCACTTCCTTGTTGGCTTCACGAGAGAGAGCGGGAGGTTGCTGCATGGTGATACCAGAATGATCGTGAATAGGAATGTGGTAGTTGAAAATTGCATTTGGAAGCAATGTGAAGGTAACATGTTCACCACCAGTTAAACTGTAACACTGGTTTTCCCGGTGAGCATGAGCTCTTTTGCATTTAAACGGACAAACATAAAAACATCTTGTAAAAAGGGGCATAATAGATTTTATAAATCGACATGATTGCTTTGTGGAAAAAAAACAACAACCTTGATTTAACATAACTTAAAGGTCCCCTTCTTCGTGATCCCAAGTTTTAAACTTTAGTTAGTGTGTAATGTTGTTGTTAGAGTATAAATCATATCTGTAAAATTCTAAAGCTTAAAGTTCAATGCCAAGCGAGATATTTTATTTAACAGAATCCGTCTACAAAAAACGACCCGTTTGGACTACAGCCCTCTAGTTCCTGCAGGAATGACGGCACTAAAACAGTTTTTTGACTAACCTCCGCCCACATGAATTCACAAAAAGGGGGACGTGGTCTTGTTGCGCTCCGACGGAGAAGAAGGAAGAGTTGTTTGTTTTTGTCGCCATGTCGTCGAAACGCTGTTATTTTCATCTCGGAGTCCAATCATCTTTGTTTGGGCTTCCCAAGGATGCTGTACTTGGAGATTAATGGTTACAATTTATGTTTAACCAGGTTTCCGAAAATTATAATCCACATGTAAAACTATGTGCAGCACATTTTGCTGAGGACAGCTTGCTGAGGACAGCTTCCTCAATCTCAATCAGTTTAAGGCTTGATTCGCACAAAGATTATTCCTGAAAGATGGAGCAGTTCCCTCTCTGTCTGGAGAAGGCGTTGTTTATGGACCAAAACCGGTAAGTGTATTTTATTATTCAAGTTGGTGCGTTTAACAGTTTCTGTAACTTATTACACAAAGGGCAACGCTGTTTAGCTTTGTTAACTAGATGTAAGGGCTGTGCAAAAAAAATGTAATGCGATTTTCATGCGCATCTCGTCAGTAAAATGCTCCTGTGACTATAAATACATCTCCAGCACCTGCGTTCTAGCCCAATCACGTTACCAGGAGGGCAGCGCGCGCTCAGCTGCTGTCGAATCACAACACAGGAACCGTTGGCCCAATCAGAACTCGCTACGTATTTCTGAAGGAGGGACTTTATAGAACAAGGAAGTCATCAGCCCGTTTTTATGACAGTGAAAACAGCGGTGAACAGGTGAATTGTGTGAAAAATACTGTGTTTTTTTACACGCGAAACATGAACACGTTATATTATACACTGTAAACACAATCAAAGCTTCAAAATACATTTCTCACACCAGTATTACAGTATGTATTTTAAATTAAATACGTTTTATGAGCAAGATTTTTTAATTTGTTTTAATTTTTTTGTGCCCATCGCCCATCAAGAGTGTGCAAAGTTTGTTTAAAGACTTAGATTTGTTGATATTAAAAATGTCCCTCAGTTGAAAGTCTGATATAAAGTAATTGAGTCTCTTCAGAAGAATTGGATTAAACCATTAAATTCATTTGGATTACATTTCTACGGCTTTATGAACTTTTCGATGCATTAATGTTTCAATCTATCACTTTAAGAGACTTGTATATATTTTTTAACAAAGCACTGTCAGAAAAAGCCATCATAACGGCCTGACAGTGGTGACTGTAGGTACAATGTGTCCCTGTGCAGTCAACCAGCTTTTGCCATGATTAAATGTGACAACAGCAATATTGTTAATGTTTATATAAATACTTGACTGACACTGGCACTAACAGTGAGTGAAATGCAGTGAAAGAGTAAAATGCTTTAGGGAGCATCTGTATTCTGTTTTTCTGTGATTGTAACACAGCATAACTATGCTAATAAAAACAAGGGAATTGTATTTTCCTCATGAGACAAAACTGTATATTTGGATAAGACATAACATCTCTCCCACCACACCGACATGGTTTCAATAAGTTTGGCTTTTCTGCACAGTTGTCTTATGACCCTAACATATTCTGCTTCCTCAATCATTGCAAAAGCTGTGTCAGCATCTTTAGTTTCAGTACCTTCTGCCAAACCTGCAGAGTTTCTCAAAAATCATTACTTCATTCCTACACGAGAAACAGAAACAGTAAAAGGAGGAGAAACTCTGATAGCACAGCAGGTTTTATTACTCCAACAGCTTGTGAGATCTCTCATGACATCTCTCTTCCCTCTGGCTCTTACAATACGCTGGCTGTCAATAATCAGCTCCATGTGCAAACTTCTCAGAAGGCCTAGATGCAGAATTTGACACTATTTTCTGTCACTAGCCAGCTGTTAGTCATAAAAACATATCTATAAATCTGCGCCTATCTCTCACTGTCATAACCTCATCAATAATTGTAAAAAAAAAACAAAAACAAAAAAAAGCTCAAATTGACCAGACTCCATCAAAATCTTCTTTTTTGCATTGGCAAGAAAATTTTAATAAAAATGTTGACTGAAAGCAAAACTTTTAGATGCTTTTATCTCATTCTGTTGCTTGTCAAGGAAGTTTGCAGTGATACTGGCTCAGAAGCATATTCACAACAAAGTTTACCTGATCAAAACTTACCTGGATTATAGACCAGGAGCCAACGGACCAATTCCCACAGGACAAAAGGAAAAGGAAATAGAGAAGGACAGCAGCATGTGCTGTTCTGCACTACTGCAAAAGAGGCCGAGGGGTGCAGAAGAACGCGGTCACGTAAAGGGGGCTTACAGAGAGGAGGGAAAGGAGGTGGAGTGAAGAGAAAAATGGAAGGAGAAAAAGGAGAGAAAGGAGAGAGAGCCCCCCCCCCTCCTTTTTCACTCCATATTCTGTAGGGAGGGGATAGCGGGGAGGGGATTGAGGCCTCCAAAAGCTCCTCAACACACAGACATTATTAAAAAAGAAAATATGGAGGACCAGACCAGAACTATTTGCAAAGAAAGCTACTGGAAGATATGAATAAAAATGAATAATTCACTCCTGCATTCCTTACATCTACAGTCATTCGCATTCCCAACACGGAGGAGGCTGCAGTTTGTATCTTTAAATCTTAAAATAATATTGTTTATACGGAGGATGTCGTGAGAGGAGGCGAAAACCATAGAAACTTGAACAGATCAGAAAACGCATGATGTATTTTAAAGAGAAACACGTGCACATGCAGCAGAGATGGAGGGATGAGAAGTATGGTTTATTGATGTGGTGCTCATGAGTCCAGTCACTGTAAGACAAGGACTGCCAAAACTCTGAAGACCTCAGATTCACACACACATAAACCTTAGCTGCATAAACAAGCCTACACCATCTGGAGGGAAAACACAAACACAGCATAATACAGCAGAAAAATATGACTTCTGAGTGAATCTTATGGCTCAAGAAGGAGGAATAGGAAAAGAAGGTAAGAAAGAGAAAACACATTTGAAATGAGATTGTAAGGCTGGGAATTAGTTCAAGGTTAGTTCACTGAACGTGTTTGTGATTAAAATATTAGATCAATCTGAATACAGCACATCTGATCTGAATACAGCAGCTTTGTGAGCGCTGCCACTAGCGTCCTGGGTGGGCACGGTGGGTAGAAAAGCAACCAGGGTGACTTTTCTACAGCAACAGCACCTGGCCCTTCAATCAAACTCTCAGTGTCTCAGAAGCAGAGTAACACGAGAGGAGAGGAGAGGAGAGGAGAGGAGAGGATAGGATAGGATAGGATAGGATAGGATAGGAGAGGATAGGAGAGGAGAGGAGAGGAGAGGAGAGGAGAGGAGAGGAGAGGATAGGAGAGGATAGGAGAGGATAGGATAGGATAGGAGAGGAGAGGAGAGGAGAGGAGAGGAGAGGATAGGAGAGGAGAGGAGAGGATAGGATAGGATAGGAGAGGAGAGGAGAGGAGAGGAGAGGAGAGGAGAGGAGAGGAGAGGATAGGATAGGAGAGGAGAGGAGAGGAGAGGAGAGGAGAGGAGAGGAGAGGAGAGGATAGGATAGGAGAGGATAGGATAGGAGAGGATAGGAGAGGAGAGGAGAGGAGAGGAGAGGAGAGGATAGGAGAGGATAGGAGAGGATAGGATAGGATAGGAGAGGAGAGGAGAGGAGAGGAGAGGAGAGGAGAGGATAGGAGAGGATAGGATAGGAGAGGAGAGGAGAGGAGAGGAGAGGAGAGGATAGGAGAGGATAGGAGAGGAGAGGAGAGGAGAGGAGAGGAGAGGAGAGGAGAGGATAGGAGAGGAGAGGAGAGGATAGGATAGGATAGGAGAGGAGAGGAGAGGAGAGGAGAGGAGAGGAGAGGAGAGGAGAGGAGAGGATAGGATAGGAGAGGAGAGGAGAGGAGAGGAGAGGAGAGGAGAGGAGAGGAGAGGATAGGATAGGATAGGAGAGGAGAGGAGAGGAGAGGAGAGGAGAGGAGAGGAGAGGAGAGGATAGGAGAGGAGAGGAGAGGAGAGGAGAGGAGAGGAGAGGATAGGAGAGGAGAGGAGAGGAGAGGAGAGGAGAGGAGAGGAGAGGATAGGATAGGATAGGATAGGAGAGGAGAAGAGAGGAGAGACAAGAAGAGGAGAAGAGAAGAGAAGAGAAGAGAAGAGAGGAGAAGAGAGGAGAGGAAAGGATAGGAGACAAGAAGAGGAGAAGAGAAGAGAAGAGAAGAGAAGAGAAGAGAAGAGAAGAGAAGAGAAGAGAAGAGAGGTTTAACACAACTTTATTAATTACAATTTTCCTTCAATATATCATTATTATCACAATAAATCCTCATTCATGACATCTTGCCTTCATTTTTTAGTCAAATGTTAAAACCAAACCATGCTTACAACAGTTTCTTTTTTTAAAAATTAAGAAAAAACTGTTCTTCATAAATACAACATAAAATTTCCTTTACACACCAATTTTCTCTGAAAGTTATTAAATCTCCCACCAAAACATAGTAAGAAAATTCAATTTTCAATCTATTTGCAATTAAACCCTTCAACATTATTACTGGGTCCAAACCACCAATACCAAGTCGTTTATTTTTCCTAGTCTTCCAAATGGACAGTTTTGCTGTGCCTAAAACATAGTTTAAGAGACCAGAGATGATCTTTTTTGACATTCTATATTTTATGCCCCCTACAAAAACACATACTGAAAAAGTTTCACCAAAACCTCTAAACCATTCCGTCAAAACTTTAAAAAGCTCATCCAATCGTTTACAATTTAAAAACAGATGTTCCACAATCTCTTCATCACCACAAAACTCACACTCCCCTCTAACTGCTGGATTCAGGTGAGACACATATCTGTTCGTAGCTATTGCCCTGTTAATAAGCCTCCACTGCAAATCCCCAGTCCGCCTCTCTATTGGAGACTTATACAGGGACCTCCACTGATCTCTCAAGGGAAAGTTAGGCCCAAAAATCCTTATCCATTTCAACGGCTGCCGCTCTTTCAGTGCCTCTTTATGAGCAGTCTTAACACATAGGTTATATAAAACCTTTTTAGACATTTCACCAACTGTCCATGTCTCAAAAATTCCAGAGCCCTCAATGGATGGATGTTCTTCCAACACACTGGTGTCACAAGTTGACGAAATAAGCAGTTTCTGAGGTGGAACATCAGACTGTTCATTCAGATCCTCTCTTTGTATAAGTTCTCTATAATGTCCTGGCAAAAAAGAACGTATTTCCTCCAAAAACCGGATAGCCAGGCGTCGTGATCGCAGACCCGTGGAAAGCATTATCTCCTCCGCAGTCTTCCATCCCTCCGAAGCGACCAAATCTTTTAATTTTGTACAGTTTCGTCTCAGCATTTTCTCTTGTACACTCTTTGAAGACAATAGTATTCCATGAACTACTGGATTATGGAACAGTGGCTCCTCCAACACCCAGTATTTCGGGATTTCAAATACTCTTTTAATCTTGAAAGTTTTTGTCTATGCTTCCAACACAGATTTATAAAAAGATGTGATCTCTGATAAGTCCATCTCTTGAATTTTTATCCAAAAAAGATGCAGATCATAATTCAAACCTTCTATTCTTCGCAAGATTGCACCAGCAGTACGAGTCCAGACCAAGTCTTTCCTACACAAAAGTTTTTGAGCTGAAAGCAATCTGAATGCTTGAATTCTGCACTTGATATCCATCAATCCCTGTCCTCCTTCACAGGGAGGCAAATAGAGTTGTGCAGCACGAATCCAGTGTTTGCCGTCCCAGAAAAAATCCACAAATCTCTTTTGAATGGAAGTCACCAAATCTTCTGGTGGTTCAACCACCATTAACTTGTGCCATAGTGTGGACGCAGCCAAATTATTTATGACCAAAACTCTCCCTTTATAAGACATGTGTGGTAATAGCCATCGCCACCTAGATAATCGGGCCACCACCTTCTCCAGCATTCCCTCCCAATTTTTTCCTTGAAACTTAGAAGAACCTAAAAAAACACCCAAAGCTTTAAAACCTTCCCTCCCCCATTTTAACCCTCTCGGTAAATCTGGAAGCCTTTGATTAAGCCATTGACCTATTGCATATCCTTCGCACTTATTCCAATTAACTTTTGCAGTAGATGCCTTTTCATACACCTCTAGACTTTTTGTAAGATTGGTGACATCATCCTGTCCATTTATAAAAACAGTAACATCGTCTGCATAAGCAGACAATACAATTTTATTACAATTAAAATCATTCGGTATTGAAAAACCTTTAAGATCTCTTCTAATTAGTCTTAAAAGTGGTTCGATTGCAATGCTATATAATTGGCCAGAGAGTGGACATCCTTGCCTAATTCCCCTTTTTACAGGGACTGACGCACTCAACCCACCTCCCACTTTCACTAGAACAGAAACATCTCGATATAACAATTTTACCCAAGAAATAAACTTTTCACCAAAACCAAAATAACTCAAAGCACTAAAAAGATATCCATGGTCGACCCTATCAAAGGCTTTTTCTTGGTCTATAGACAAAAACCCCATATGAATATTCGCTTTAAAACTCAGATCAACAACATCTCTTAAAAGAAAAAGATTATCCATAATAGACCGTTCAGGTACACAATACGTCTGATCACTATGAATAATTGTGTCCAAGTTTTTTTTCAGCCTATTCGCTAAACATTTTGCCAGAATTTTATAATCTGTACATAAAAGTGAAACAGGTCTCCAGTTCTTCAAAAATCCTAAATCCCCTTTTTTAGGTAACAATGACAATACTCTCTTCGGCAGCTACTTGGAAGACAGCCATTTTGAAAACACTCTTTTGTTACTTCATAAAAATCTTGACCCAAAACTTTCCAGAAATGATGATAAAAGTCTGTAGTTATCCCGTCAATACCCGGCGAACGTCCCACTGAAAGTTGTTCAACTGCATCTGTGAGCTCTTGTAAAGTAATGTCACTGTCCAGATTTTCTCTCTGTTTTGATTGCAACGTAGGAAGATCTTGGCAGATGTCCACAACACTCTCCTCATCACATTGTTCAGCATTAAAAAGACCAGAGTAAAAACCAACAGCAAGTTTTCTCATTTCATCTGGATTGTCCGTAATTGTCCCATCTGGATATTTTAGATAAAGCATAGGATTATGCTGCACCACATTTCTCTCCAGTTTAAAAAAATAGGCACTGGGAGCATCCATATCTTTAACAGAACAAAAACGTGACCTTATTAAAGCATTTTTAACTTGCTCTTGTAAGAGATGTTTCAATTCTAACTTCTTCTTACTTAATTCATTACTTTTACTAATCCCTTCTTCATTAACCATCATCATCTTTTCCATTTCTTCCATTTCAGATTGCAATTTCTGCACAGTATCTCTAATTTTAAGTGATACTTGAGACTGATAACTTTGACAGAAAATTTTAATATGCACCTTCCCAACCTCCCACCACTGACTTATAGTTTCATAATTATTTTTCTGTAACCTCCAATTTTCCCAAAGGTGAGTAAAACTCTCACAAAATAACCTATTATATAGTAATTTTTTATTAAAGTGCCAATAATACTGTGATCTAAATGTTGTTTTTTTATTTATATCTATAGTTATCATATGATGGTCTGAAAAACCACTAGGAATAATGGCAGCATCCATCACTCTACTATTAAAAAACTTACAAAATCTATCTAATCTAGCCCCTTTAACTTCATTATTATATACTTTAATCCATGTATACTGTTTTATCCCTTTATTCCTATTTCTCCATACATCATTTAAATCATGCTCTTGAATTACTTTAGACAGCACTACACCTGATTGAAAATGTGGTTCTTCACTATTCCTATCAAAATTAAAATTTTCAGTACAATTCCAGTCTCTCGCCATCACTATGCAAACACTTTTATCATATTTTGAGATATAACTTTTTATCTTTAAGAATAACTCAATCCGCTCTGACCCAACATTTGGTGCATAGACATTGATAAATAAAAATTGTATTCTTTCAACCTCTGCATGAACAAATAACACCCTTCCAGCTACTACTTCTTCAATTTTGAAAATTTCAACAGCTAAAAACTTTGAAAACAGAATAGCAACTCCAGCACTTGTACTAGACCCATGACTGAGTGCATATTTTCCCTCCCACCATAAACCCCAATCTATCTCATTAGACCTATCAGAATGAGTCTCTTGTAACATAACAATACCTATTTTCCTAATTTTCATAAATTCTGATAGTATAGCTCTTTTATTTTGATCTCTCACTCCATTTATATTAAAAGAGCCTATTCTCATATGCCCCATATTCATAAAAGAGGAGGAGACAGCAATAAGCAGAAAAATACAGGACAGGAAAAACACCCAGTGCATCAAAGTCATTTTACTAATTTGTTGAAGATGGACCTTTACGCTTTCTTAATTTTGTAAGCAGTTTCCTCAATCTAAATCTCTTTTTTTCATTCAGTTCGTCCAACCCAACAGTACGCTGTAATTTAACCACAGATTTCACAAATTTCTCAATATCTGGGAAAAAGTCACTAATTTTTACTGCTCTTCCGAATGTCTCATCCAAAAAATAATTTATCTCTTGTAGAGAATAAAAATTACCCTCTTCCATTAGAGAACATGCTTCTGAAAAACCTGACATTTGTGAGAATGTATCATCGTCCCTCATATCTGCCTTATTTTCATCCTCTAGTAGACCTTCTACAGTACATTCCATTCCAACCTCGCTAGTGCTTGCAGTCTCAAGACTCAAACAATTCTCATCCCTATCATTGTGTACAACTATAGACTGACTTTCATCTTGTAACGTTACTGCATTTTCCTGAACCACAATTCCTTCATTATCACTCTCATGTATTTCAGCTACAGCCTGTTCAATTACCGTTTCCTTTCCTTCTGTTTGACTATTGTCTCCAGTCGGCTCATTTACATCAGATACTACATTGTCAACGTTATCCTCCTCATTCATATTCACTTGAACTTTATGAGGACAAGCAGTTCGTTTGTGGCCTACGTCACCGCACTCAAAGCACTTTAAACCAGCTGTAGAAGCATAAATCATAAACGACTTACCTTCATCCATGACCCGAAACGATATGTCCAGCGTTGGCCCTTTTAAAAACATGAAGACTTGTCGTCGAAACGACATCACATGTTTCAGTTCCGAACTTTTACAACCCAGTGATATGATTTTTAACGGGCTCGCGATTCTTCCAAACCTAACGAGTTCTCTCTCAATAACGTCATCGGGAATAAACGGCGGCACATTCGAAATAATCACCTTAGTCGTTAGCGTAGCCAAAGGGAGGATTGGACAGAAACCTCCATTAATCACAACGCCACTCTCAATAAGTTTCGCAACAAGTCGCTCCTCTTTAAGAAAAACAACAACCACTTTGTTCATCCTAGAAGCAGAAGATATATTTTCGCAACCGATTTGTTCTCCCACTGCTAATAGCACACTTTCCACCGTAACTCCCTGTTCCGGCACACACCTGACACCATGGCGGAGTGAAGGAGATGGCGCACACTCACCTGGGAGCGACGCCATTCTCACACTCGCCAATTAATTAGAAAAACGACACAAACCAATAACTAACTTAACAAAATAAGAATTATATATATATTTTTTTTTTTTGAAAAGTGAAAAGAAAAAAGAAAAATATTTTTTTTTTTTTTAAGCGGACAGTTGAAACTGAACGTTCTTCCCCACCACACCCTCCACCACTCTCCTACATCTCGCGAGAAGAGAAGAGAAGAGAAGAGAAGAGAAGAGAAGAGAAGAGAAGAGAGGAGAAGAGAGGAGAGGAGAGGAGAGGAGAGGAGAGGAGAGGAGAGGAGAGGAGAGGAGAGGAGAGGATGGATAGGATAGGATAGTATAGGAGAGAAGAGAAGAGAAGAGAAGAGAAGAGAAGAGAAGAGAAGAGAAGAGAAGAGAAGAGAGGAGAGGAGAGGATAGGATGGATAGGATAGGATAGGATAGTATAGGAGAGGAGAGGAGAGGAGAGGAGAGGAGAGGAGAGGATAGGATGGATAGGATAGGATAGGATAGTATAGGAGAGGAGAGGAGAGGAGAGGAGAGGAGAGGAGAGGAGAGGATAGGAGAGGAGAGGAGAGGAGAGATGAGGAGAGAGGAGAGGAGAGGAGAGGAGAGGAGAGGAGAGGATAGGATAGGATAGGATAGGATAGGAGAGAAGAGAGGAGAGGAGAGGAGAGGAGAGGATAGGATAGTATAGGAGAGGAGAGGAGAGGAGAGGAGAGGAGAGGAGAGGAGAGGAGAGATGAGGAGAGAGGAGAGGAGAGGAGAGGATAGGATAGGATAGTATAGGAGAGGAGAGGAGAGGAGAGGAGAGGAGAGGAGAGGAGAGGAGAGGAGAGATGAGGAGAGAGGAGAGGAGAGGATAGGATGGATAGGAGAGGAGAGGAGAGGAGAGGAGAGGAGAGGAGAGATGAGGAGAGAGGATAGGAGAGGAGAGGAGAGGATAGGAGAGGAGAGGAGAGATGAGGAGAGAGGAGAGGAGAGGATAGGATAGTATAGGAGAGGAGAGGAGAGATGAGGAGAGAGGAGAGGATAGGATAGGATTGTATAGGAGAGGAGAGGAGAGGAGAGGAGAGGAGAGGAGAGGAGAGGAGAGGATAGGAGAGGAGAGGAGAGATGAGGAGAGAGGAGAGGAGAGGATAGGATAGGATGGATAGGATAGGAGAGGAGAGGAGAGGAGAGGAGAGGAGAGGAGAGGAGAGGAGAGGAGAGAGAGATGAGGAGAGAGGAGAGGAGAGGATAGGATGGATAGGAGGAGAGGAGAGGAGAGGAGAGGAGAGGAGAGGAGAGGAGAGAGAGTGAGATGAGGGGAGAGGAGAGGAGAGGATAGGATAGGATAGGATGGATAGGAGAGGAGAGGAGAGGAGAGGAGAGGAGAGGAGAGGAGAGGAGAGGAGAGGAGAGGAGAGATGAGGAGAGAGGAGAGACGAGGAGAGGAGCAGAGAAGAGAGGAGAGGAGAGGAGAGGATAGGATAGGATAGGATAGGATAGGATAGGATAGGATAGGAGAGTAGAGTAGAGTAGAGTAGAGTAGAGTAGAGGATAGGATAGGATAGGATAGGATAGGATAGGATAGGATAGGATAGGATAGGAGAGGAGAGGAGAAGAGAGGAGAGCTTACTTCAAGCTGCCTTGAAGGACAAGAACTCGTCTTTACAGACTAAAACTATCGAAGGTCAGATATTATTTACATATTAAGTAATACAAATCACTGCGAGAGCTTTCCAATATGCGCGCAACTGAGTGACGTTTGTACTTCCTGGTAAGAGAGCACCTATCCATCAAAAGCTCACTATCCAATCAAAGTAGATCACTGTTAAGCCCACCCCCATGAGAAGTTTGTGTCAAAACACCACTTTAGCTAAGGGTTGCAGGCTTGCCTTCCAGTGGCTTTCTTCACTCCCTGGACCGTTCCCACCCCCCATTTCCAGCCCTGCTTTTACATCCAACTACAAAACACCTGCATTGCTTATGAGACATTGCCACTCAAGGACATCCAAGATGTAAGTTTCTTTGTTTCCGCGGTATTTCCCATTTTGATATTTTTAGGTCCAACTGTTCTTGTCTGTGACTCACATAATGGAGGTCTATGGTCACCACCTCAAAGAGGATGCACAGAGAAGTCCAAGAACTTTCTGAACTTTTGTCAAACTCTTATGATTGATAAAACTTATGTGTGTGTGTTGAGTTTCATGTTAAGTGTTTCAAAAACACATAAGAGGAGCATTAAAGTTCAACATTTTGCCACGGCAACCATATTTAAGATATTAAGAATCCCTTCACAGTTTTACTATGGCCATGTTTTGACATTATTCTTAAGAAAGTTTGAAACAAATTTGGAAAAAATAAGTGTGTTTTCAAAGCATTTTGAATATGACACACTTCCTTCTGCCAATTGGTGGTGCTATTACTTTAACTTATTATAGTCACATATATTTGATTGGCCTCCTTCAGTGAACATATTGCTGAAGTTTGATCAAAATTAGACAATGTATACTGAAGTTGTAACACACTTCATGTTTCTGTTTATTCCCTGTAAATTTATTGCCCTTACCATGGCCAAACCGTCTAAGATATCATAAATCCGTTTCCAATTTAGCATCCTCAATGTCTTGAGATCATATTGGTCGAGTTTGGTGCCAGTTGGATGAAAAATCTAGGAGGAATATAACTTTTTTTGATATACTCTTTTCAGAAAACCCTGAATACCTCACGTCCTGTTGGGTGAAGCCTATGACATGCAGTGCAAAAGTTGTTCAGGTCTGTGAGTTCTATATGTGTACTGAGTTTCATATGTATACGTGCAAGTATTTATGAGATAAGCAGCAAGATTTCTGACTGTGTTCCAAGGGCACTGTAGAGTCCCTGTGCCACACCCAGCCTCTGCGTATGTGCCAATTTTCCAACGTGTGTGCCCATTTTCAAGAGTTTCATTTCATCCCATTTTCAAAAACAACAGGGTCCTGCACCCCCTAGGGCTTGGGCCCTAATGATGGAGAGTTTGAGGCAGAGCTGCATCTTGAACAGCATTTGATGTAGAACTGCGTCTTATCTTTCCAGATCCCAAGAGTCATTATAGAGGAAACAGAAGAAGGAACAAAATCAGCATAATCTCTCTCATTTCCTGTCATCTTATTGGTATCAAAATGTGAATGCATGCTTGCACACGTTTTTTCATGTGTACATACATAATCATGTGCATGTGAGCATTTATGATGTCAGTCTTCTTCATCCCCATGTCAAGATTATTATAGAATATCAAAATACACTTTGCATTACAATTTCATGCCAAAAACTCCACACTCTGGGTCTGGGATATAAACCCTTAAAAGGAAGGAAATACTCAGTTCCTCAATCTATTTCAACCTATATCCTACTAAGGTAACAAAAATTTCTGTCTCTTTCTCTCTCTGTCCTTCCTCTTCATATTGTAAACAGCAGGGCAGACAGCATAATCTCTCTCAGTAAGAGCTTCTTTCCAAGGCCTGGGGCCACTGCGGCTGCTGTTCTCTGTACATGAGAGCTTTTACAAATGTAGGATCCATCGGTTACAGCAGGTGCTTCATTTTGCAGAGATTTAAAATAAAGCCCATAAAAAATTAAGGAGCCATGAGTAGGCAGGTATAGGCAGATCAGGCAGAGTTCAAGGCAGTGATAAATAGTGTTGTTCTTCCCTCTAGTGGATGTGAATGTAACTGCACATGCTGCTGCAGGTGTAAATAATATACATATATATATATATATATATATATATATATATATATATATACACACACACACACACACACACACACACACACACACACACACACACACATCACTATGCAAAAGTCACCACCAAAAATGGTTTTAAGTCAGTTATATCAATTTTTTGTCAGTGGGAAATAAGATTTTATATTTCTTAGCATTTCTTTTGCCATCAATTGGACCTTTTTAAAATGCAAAGGTTGGTCTTGAAGTTAATTGGTGAAATTAAAATGTATGCTATTATTTTGAAACCATCCTCACTTTCAGCCCATCTTAGCAAATCAGAACTGCAATGCAGCATGAGTCCATATACCGCACAGAATAAAGTAAAGGAATACACACAAACACACTCACACACAAACACACGCACACAAATGTATAACACATATTTATACTCAAATTTGAGAGCAAATATACATACCTTTTCACAAGGATGAAAAGACGCAACAAACAGTCCAACAGTATATCAAACACATATAGAAACTGAGGCTTGCACACACATACACACACTGAATTACAGGGAGGAGTTAGGCCTCCTCCACACACACACACACACACACACACAGATCTGGTGTGACTCTTTGAATGAGCTGTGCATAGGCTCCCAGCTGGCCGGTCTTTCAGTTAAGCACTGGGCTGATCTGTTCTCCAGTATATAAAGATGCCACTATCTCCACTCTCAACTGCCTATAAACTCAATTAAGCCTGTCAGACACTCTCCATCCTCCTATTTCCGTCTCCCAAGCTCCCTTTCTTTTTTTCTACAGCCTTATTACCTGTAATATTTGAACTCATTCTTACCCAGAAATATAGGTTGTTAGTGATTATGACATGCTCAGGAACAGACAGGACATTATTTTTTTTTATTTTTTTGAGAATTAAAATATTGTTCCATTTAAACCACATTTTGAACACAGAGGCATAATAATAATAATTAATAATAATTTAATAATTTGTTACATTTATATAGCGCTTTTCTAGACACTCAAAGCGCTTTACATTGTCAGGGGGTATCTCCTCATCCACCACCAGTGTGCAGCATCCACCTGGATGATGCGACGGCAGCCATAGTGCGCCAGAACGCCCACCACACACCAGCTTACTGGTGGAGAGGAGACAGAGTGATGAAGCCAATCAGCAGATATGGGGATTGTTAGGAGGCCATGATGGTCAGAGGCCAATGGGCGAATTGAGCCAGGATGCCGAGGTCACACCTCTACTCTTTTCGAAAGACATCCTGGGATTTTTTAATGACCACAGAGAGTCAGGACCTCGGTTTAACGTCTCATCCGAAGGACGGTGCTTGTTGACAGTATAGCGTCCCCATCACTACACTGGGGCGCTAGGACCCACACAGACCACAGGGTGAGCACCCCCTGCTGGCCTCACTAGCACCTCTTCCAGCAGCAACCTAGTTTTCTCAGGAGGTCTCCCATCCAGGTACTGACCAGGCTCAGCCCTGCTTAGCTTCAGTGGGAAACCGGTCTTGGGCTCCAGGGTGATAAGGCTGCATATGAGTGCATTTACTTGAGCAGGACTGGGTCAAACTTTTTCTAGATCAGTGTTCTCAACCAGGGCTCCAGGACCCACTAGGGGGCCTCGGCAAATTTACAAAGGGGCCTCAAAATGACTTTGAAATAAGACAACATAAACATTTTAAAATAAGACAAAAGGAAGATTTAAAACAAACTAAAACCCCCCAACTTCTGGAATTCTATAATTTAATTATCTGAATTTGTAATTATAATTATATCTATTACATATTTTAATCTATTGGCACTCCTCTCAATTAAAAAAGGGGTATTTGAATATTGTTGTGGGCATAATTGGCCCTTGAGGTCAAAAAGGTGTTGAACTGTTTTTTTTTAAACAATTTTTAGATACATTTTTGTATTAAAATAAGAAAAATGCTAAATATATGCCTTTCATCAGTGATCTCAGACTTCTGGAACCTACAATATTATAATTAAAGGGATAGATCACCTTAAAATTTAAATTCTGTCATTATTCACAAAATTCCCAAACTGTTTAGATTTCTTTATCTTGTAGAACATAAAAGAACATAAGAGATTTTTTTCAGATTCAGTGGAAGTCAATGGGCTCCAGCAGAGTCCTGCACGGGTCCATGTTTGGAGACCCGTCCCCGCACGTACCCACAAAGTTTATCACCAGGTCTGACCCATGACCCATGATAATATCAAAATTAAATCCGCACTCGCCAGACCTGTTAATATTTGGCCCGTTACCCGATCCGTGCCCGCGATAAATCGCACATGCTAAAATCATTCCAATTAAAGTGCTTTATTTTTTATCTCGCACCTCTCTCAACATCACAACAGCATCATGAATGGGCTAATGAAACAGGCTAAAGTGCGCTTAGTTTTACCATCGGCACCTAAATAGGCTATGGAACCTGATAACTATATGCAAATAGACCTATTAATGAAAAACACCAAAACTTTATGGCATCTTTTGCAAGCTGCAAAACCGCTTAAGATGTTATTTTCCTGATCTCGTATTACAACACACTTTCTCCACACATGTCAACATTTCCTTTAAAGATTCGTTGTCAACAATTTTATGTACTCCACTCTCCACCCGTTTTAGCCACCCTACCCGACCCATTGCAGGACTCTAGGCTCCAGTGTTGTTTGGCTCTCAAAGTTATTTAAAATAACTGATTTTTTATTTTATTTTTTTAAATAAAAAAAAGTCATATGGTTTTGAAGATGAGTAAATGATGATAGAATATTCAATTTTAGATTAACTATCCCTTTAATATTAATTTACACACATATTTTTGTTTTTGTATACAAATATGCATGATACATTTAGTCAATAGAACATACCATGAAAAAGGAAGAAAAGACAGCTGTATGAAAACTGAGTGCAGATCAAGATTGAGTTCATGCACACTTTATGAGATGGATTCTGGAGAATATAAGATGATAGGTCACATCCCACTGGTGGTTCTCCAGTATCCAGTATTTATCTAAACCAGTCAGTCCGCTGGTGTTGTGATGTGACACTCATTGTAACAGTTAAAGTTTATGAGCAACAACACATGTAATACGTACAGTTCCTAATAGGAGCATACACGTACAAAATATATACTGATATAATAATAAATAATTTTCTCTGACCTGGAGCACATGCTGAGTGATGCTCTAAAACCTTATTGTGTGTGTCTCCCTCAAACTGGCCAGAGGGCATACTGACAAAGGCCTTCCCTTCCCATACACGCACTCATATAACCCTCTGTCACCACCATCAAATCTGACACTGATCGGTGTGTGAGAGATTGAGTCAGAAAATCCATAATAAGGATATAATTGAGACAGAGACATTACACACATGCAAGAAAAACACAAATACACACAACAATCCAGAGCCTGTCAAACTTTAAACAAATGATCTGCAATGTCTTAACTTGTACTGTCTAGTCTGCTGTGAGTAGTTTGCTGCTTAAGCTGTTGTGTTCATTCACATAGTTTCTAGATTATTGTGTAGAGTTATCAGATGCATATTAAATAATTGCTAAAAGCTTTATTGGCCAAAAAATACACTTTTCACAAAAAAAAAAAAAAAATATATATATATATATTCCTGATCCTGCACACAAAATGACCAGCTAACATTAATTGACTAATCATTTTAGCTAGACATGTGAAAGTGTGAATGAGTGCTAGTCAGGTTAATCACTATCGTACTAATTAAATTGTAAGAGCAAACTGAGTGCTTTAAAATGAGAAAAGCAAGACTTTCAATCATTGTGTTCATTGTAGCAATAGTTATCTCCGAAGAAACATGTGCAGCCATCATCACTTTGTATCAAAATGGTATCACATCATGGGAGGAAATTGCTACAAAGAATATTGCACCTGAAAGAACCATGTACCAGATCATCAAGAACTTCAAGGAGAGAGGTTTGACTGCAGTGAAGCTCTCTCATAATTCTGCCCCAAAACACTGCCATGAATAAAGAATGGTATGGTAACGTGCTGCAAGAGCAACTTCTTACAATGATCCAAGATCAATTTGGTGATGATCTGTGCATTTTCCAGCATGATGGAGCACCATGTCACAAAGCAAGAGTGATAAAGAAGTGGCTCGAAGATCATTACATTGAAATTTTGGATCCATGGCCAGGCAACTCCCCGGATCTCAATCCCATAGAGAACCTGTGGTCAGTCCTCAAAAGGCGAGTGGACAAGCAGAAGCACACAAATTGTGATCAACTCCGAAAACTATAAGGCAAGAAAGGATCGCCATCAGTCAGGATTTGGTCCAGAAGCTAATATCCAACATGCCAGAGTGAACTGCAGAGGTTATGAGGAACAAGGGACAGCACTGGAAATACTGACTTATTATATATATATTTTTTCCAATAAAAGCCTTTAAAACTTTGTGGAAAATAACCTACAAATACTGAAGCAGCAAACTTTGCAAAACACAAAATGTATGTCACTGCCAAAAAAATTGGCCATGACAAGTATGTATATAGCAAGGATGCATAAAATTTATCAAAACTGAAATTGAAGACTATTGAAAGATGTCTAGCAGAAAAAAAACATGCCACAGTTTCCAAAAAAATTTATTAGCCCAACTGTTTTAAACACTGATAATAATAAGAAATGTTTCTTGAACACCAAATCAGCATTTTGAAATGATTTCTGAATGATTATGTGAAGTAATGGCTGTTGAAAATTCAGCTTTGCTGAATAAATTAAAATATTAAATATATTAAAATACAAAACATTTATTTTAAATTGTATAGTAATTAAAATTGTACTGTATTTTTGATTAAGATGCAGCCTTGATAAGTATAAGAGACAAAAACATAAATCCTACCAATCTTAAACTCTTAAATGGTAGTGTGTGTAAGTGTATGGTGTGTGTATATAGCCATGATGTAATTTTTCTGCAGCTGCAGAGTGTAGAAATAATCTTACATCACCTGAAAAGAACAGTGAAAAAACATTTCACAGTGCTTTATCGATATGCACTGACTCACTGAGTGCTGTCATTGTTTCCCTGAAGCAGTGAACAGATATTTTCAGTGGTATAAGAAGCTGAGTTGGGTTAACCAGCAAAAGAGAACAGGGCCGTGGCCTCCCTGCACCACTGGGAGGTGTGTGTGGTCAGGGAAGAGCTCCTAATGTGAGCCTGCAGCATCCAAGATGAGTCCACGTGTGCCAGGACAAGCAGCCAACAAAAAGATTCAGACTCAAAGGACAAGTGGAATGAAAGGCATGTAGTGAGGTAAAAAAAACATTCATTCCCTCACAAAGACAAAAACATTTTGAAGAATAAACGTTGGAAAGACAATGACATTTCTAAACTGGTCCAAATCCAACGTGCATGAAGAAAACAGCACTGGTTTGGGTGCTCAACTCTCTCACCGTAACCCGGAAAATCTCACAAAATAAATAAACAAAACCGATAGTATTTAATGAAAATGGTTTAATGGAAAAAGTCATTCGGTGCCCCTTATGCCCTCTGCTTCAAGCCTCTTAGAGAATGTGAACAAAGCAAACAATGAAGAAACCTGACCGACTTGTTATAAAGACGAAATGCCTGCAACTCACTGCAGACCATACTGATAGTGAATACATCACTCGATCTAGAGGGGTTATATTTACCACTGTGTACATTTCAAAAACAATTTGATAACTGGAACAGGCTTATATTTATAAAAAAAAAATGAAACAATGGAGTTCAAGCACAGAGGGTAGAAAGAGGGTGTGAGAGAAATATGGTGAGAATGCTATTGCTCTGGAAGGGCTGCCTAGCTGAGATAACCATCAGTGCTGTTAAAACTGAGAAATGGGTTGATTTGTGCTGGAAAAGAGAGAGCTGTACTAGAAAAAGGTTGTTTCTTTGTTGTCCACATGACTGGATTAATATGAACATGGAAAGTGGAAAACATCTGCTGAGTATTACCAGACGTCGGGGGACGCTTATGCACCCCTTGCACCTTGGAGCCTCACAAACACACGTGCAAAAAAACACACGTATACACGCACACATGTACACAATCCACACGGTGCTCATTTCCTGCTTGGAAAGTGGGGACAGGCCATCAGCACCATTTCTTGAGTCTCGTTCTATACCTTCACTCCCATCCCCCCATATTTGTGAAACTCAAGTGGAAGTAAAAAGAGGCGTTTCCACTTCAGTAATATAATACAGTAAAACATACAGTACACATCCTCTTCAGCCAGATGCATGATCAGTCCCAACTCACTGAGGAATGTAAAACAAACAGGAGAGGATGACATCATTGCAAATGGAGGGAAAAGGAAGAGTGGCAGAGCTTAAAGTGCTTTAAAGTGCAAGATGATGTGATGATGCAAGATGATGATAACAAGCTTGAATGTTGAGCATCAGTTCACAGCTTGGCTCATGACAGTCGTCAGTGTAATTAGACAGCATAGAGACATTGTGCATGTAATATGATTACAACATCTTTTTCACACCAGGTGATTTCACATCGGGCTACCATCATACCGACTTTCTGAAAGTCATTCTGTCTGTTTCCATGGAGATGATTGGCTGAGAGCGAACGACCAAACTTTCAACAAAGCAGATGATTCAGACTCTCTGTAGATGTGTTTTTAGATCTGCCTTCCTGTTAGGATGTTTTTCTTATCTAAATATTAGTCACGAGAACAGAATCCACAAATCTGCTGTAAGACCCACAATGGGCACATGCTATTGAGACTTGTCAACAGGCCTGGGGATTTAGCTATCCCAGCATGCCCGTGAATGTCGTAGCATGGCACTAAGGCGGCAGAACGCTCTCAGCGGTTTCCTCTAAAAATAAACAACAACGACGACAACAAACGCTGGGGTTAGCGCTGAGTTGCAGCTGCCAAATATGAGCTAATGGCATTAGTCAGGAGGGCAAAAAAAGACAAATGCAACTTATATGTTACTTCAGAACAACATGAGGAATTCAAGAAGTAGAAACAACCGCAATTGCTAGACCGCATATTTAATCTGATGCCAAACCATCACTGGTTACTACCCTAATTCAAATACTACCAGAAAGAGTTACCACAGATCTGGCCAGTCCTCAGTGTTTATAAAGACTTCAACCGAGTAAAGAAATGGTCCCAGTCTGCAGAAATGCACAGTGATGTTTCTTCAAATATTTACTGTATTAACATAGACTACTGTTCAAATGTTTTTTTTTAATGTTTTTGAAATTATTTTATTTTATTAAACATACAGTAAAGTCAGTAATATGAAAATATAAATATATATTTAAAATAACTTTTCTATTTTTAATTAACTTCAAATTTTACTGACTTTTCAGCATCATTACTCCAGTCTTCAGTGCCACACGGTCCTTCAGAAACCACTCTAAAATGCTGATTTGATGCTCAAGAAACATTTAACATTATCATCAATGTTGAAAACATAATATTTTCGTGGTAATCATAAAAGTCATAAAAGCAATAGAAAGGCAGTGGTGAGTCAATTGTGATTTCATGAGCAAGAATCCAAATGACAATAGATATAAAGACAAATAATAGGTAATAACCTGTAAACTCAAATGAAACCTGTCCACTAATAATAAAAAAAAGAAAAAACATTCAATCAATGTATAAAAAGGGTCTCTGTAGAAACCTCCAATTATTGAACCATCTGTTTTGCGTTAATAATGAAACAATGCAACAATAGCCAGTCGTGAAAGATCTCTTTTAATCTTATCCAGCAACACAAACTGAAAGAATAAAAGAGCATCTCAGTTCCTCGACATACTGGTTCCACTGCCTGGACCAGAATCAGAAGACTTCAGAGGAATTCAGAAGAGAAACCCGTTTCATGAAATATGGATCAAACGAAATGCAATGATCTCACCCAGAAAGCCAAAATCGTTTCTCTGTATAAAAGAAAACACAAAAACATTGTTCGCAGGCCTCTTTTTAAAGCTTAAACTACAGAAACCACAAACAAACAAATATACTCACAGGTAAATGGATTAAACACACCATAGATGAATACCAGTGTGAAACCTTCAGGCCACTCCTTAGTGCACACATGAAAAATGAAATGTTTGGTTTGGCTGCAATGAGGTGTCATATGATGATTGGACCTGAAGGTCTCTGTGCCACATGCCTAGAGGCTACAGCTCAATGCTCGGCTTTAATCCGCTACTTTTTATCTGTTTTAGCCCACAAAACAGGTATGAAAAGAACTGCAGATGTTGCGTGAGTGAGCAGAAATCTGAGGTCTGGCTCGCTGATAAACAGTAGAGTGATACTGCAGCCATAAGACCAACATACCAGTACTCATGTAAGAGATGGAGAAAAGACGTCAGAAAATCACCACCATTCCACATTTGATAACATACAATTAAAAGTGTTAACTTTAACTGCTCGTACTGTATACTGCATCACTGACTCCTTTTTTCAATCAGTGCAAACTCCCAAGAATTGTATAAATGGCTATATTAACAAATGAAAATTGTACTTCGTTCATAATTAATATTAGTAACATCACAGGGGTAAAAAACATGTTTTTATTTTATTCTTGATTTTTCTTTAACAATAATACAAATTATTCTTTATAAAGAATGTTAATATTATTATTCAATCTAATAAATATGTAATTTTATGTAAAAATGTAATCACCTTATGTAGTCTAATTCCTTCAACTTTTTTTTTTTACAGCTGATGAGTTTGCAGAAGACTAAACTGTGTGTGTCTGTAAGCAAACTGATCAAGTGTGCGATCAGTGTGTGTGATGGAATAGAGCGCATGATGAATGAGTGACCAGTGACAAACACACTGAACATTACAAATCATGCACAGTCGCTACAAAGAGCACACACTTTCACCTAAAAGTGTTTGGAGCAGCATAAAGATGAATACAGTAAAGATCCTTTACCTCTGAAGAAGGGCATGGTGAACACTGCCTCCGATCCTCTCGTTTCCCCCTGCCTGCCCTGTCCCGGAGACCTCCGCCTCCTCCAACGCATCCCTGTACTGTCCGATAACACACACACCCTGCGCTGAATAAATGACAAGTCAGGAATATGCGTTTTCCCTCGTGGACAGCATCATACTCTAAACACAGACGCACACACCTAACACAGGAGTTCATAGAGAGTCAGGACGAGAGGATGCAGCTGCTTGTCCTTTCACACTTTCTCCCTCTCCCTCTCTCATCAGTTCTGAGTCTTTCCATCCTCACTGCAGCAAATTCTGCAGCGTCAGCCTCAAATCACAGCTTACACACACACACACACTCATACAAACAAGGCTTCACTGTTGAAAGTTAGCAATCAGAACATCCACACCGTATAACCGTCATGAAACACCTGCTGTTCTCACATCACGCAGTCTCTATACTAGTGGTTGTCAACTGTTTTTTTTTTTTTTTTTTTTTTTTTTTTTCAGGAAAGATTTTGGTGATGCAATACAGTTTGATAAACTAAGTAGTTTTTATTATTATTATTATTTTAGTTTTTAGTTGTTGTTGTTTTTTTGTAAGGATAGAATATCATGCAATCTGTCCATGCTGGCAATATCTCAGCTATTAACTAATTCATTTCTTTCGTCCAAATGACAAAAACCCCGATTAAATTCTGTGGCGTTTAATTGCTAATATAGGCTTATTATCTTACCCGTTTTAAATTATTATGCATGATTATATTTGGGGAAGTCGTGGCCTAGTGGTTAGAGCATTTGACTCCTAACCCTAAGGTTGTAGGTTTGAATCTCGGGCTGGCAATATCATGACTTGGGTCCCCTTAAGCAAGGCACTGAACCCCTGGGTGCTTCAGCATGAATGGCTGCCCACCGCTCTGGGTGTGTGTTCACTGCTGTGCACTTTGGATGGGTTAAATGCAGAGCACAGATTCTGAGTATGGGTCACCACACTTGGCTGTATTTCACGTCACTTTTATATATGGTATGTTGCATTTGATTTTGTTGATGTTTTGCTGCATTGTTTAACCCTTTTTTTAAGCACTGATGTGTCTTAAAGCAGGAGCCTACGAGCAATGGCAAAATGGAACTACAGAGATTGACATTAAGAGTCATCACACCACACCAATAAACTCACATACACACTTGCTTTTACACCCTTGTTGTGTTTATACTCCTGCTCTTGCAAACTCTTCTACTCAAACTTGTAGATTTAAATCATTTCAATGATCTGTAGAAGGTTTAGTAATGGTGTTCAAATTGTGCAACTTGTAGTTTGTTCATAGCCTAAATTTAGATTTTTATTTCTGACTAAGTTATGTTCAATTGTGAAGATTATCTGAATGAACAAAACATCAAATACATAAGAACCATAGATTTTTGTTGTTCACTGAGCTTTTTTTCTACAATAATCCAATGGATGTTGTGGGAATCTAACTTCTGTTAGGTTGGGCTATAAAAAATGTCATCCCTGCCGCACTTTATTTCTGCACACTGTAACAGTGGTTTACCACTCCAGAAGTTTAGATCAGTAACACATTAAGAAATATAAAATCATATATTTTATACTGAGGCACAGCCTGTCACCTGACTTTATTGCTTCACTGGTAATAACATCAAATTTCATAAGCTTTATGGTATCTGGCTAAAGGGAAGCACAAGCTACTCTCTTTCACTCTACATCCACAGCAAAATTTGACACCTTGAGTGATGTGATGGCATCCACATCTGTTTCCCCGTGTTTGTGTTGTGGTCAGAAGCACTCCAAAGACTGGAAATTAGTGTCCCAGTTGGAACCCGTTTACAAGAAACATGCTGGACCCATTAGGGGAATATGGGTTTGGTGATTTGGCTAAAGATGTGGAATAACAACCACTAAACAAAATCATTGCACTCACCATACAGCATATTTTTGATGCATTCAACAGATGACTCGGCTACTGTCATGCTGTGATGACTGCATAATTAAAAGACATATTCCTTGAAATGTTATTGATATGTTTTTCAATGTTATGATCAAATCAGCGAACACAGTTGGAGTTTATTTACACCCACTGTAAATATTTTCATTTAAAATGTCTGTTATGGTGATTAGTGTTACTATCAGTGAAGCAGTCATATTCATTTCAAATCTAAAACTGCTGTGAATAGATCATAAAGTCAGTGTACCATTACCTCGAGACCCGCTAGTTCATAAATCGTTTACTGGTTGGAGTGTTTCATTGCAAAGATGTGTTGGCAAAAGCACATATTACAAGTTCTAAAATTAGATTTCGAGGCCGACTGTCAAATATATCTGTAAAACTAGGTAGATGATTGAGATGAAGTTGTTAACAGTGCTTACTGGAGACCTGTTTGAACTGATTCAGTCTGATTTGACAAACCAAAGGGGCATTTCACTGAAAAGAACCGCTTCAAAAGAAGTAATAAATTAGGTTCTCCCTCTGAATCATCTTTCCATCTTATATGAGTTATACTAAATAAACACAAACATTAATTTAAAATATATAGTGCATTATAAAACAAATGAACAAGATTAATTATTTCACTTGATAAACTATTATCAGTCTAATTGTGTATTTGTATGCTACACTACTACATAGGCTAAGACTTAAATGGTCATTATAACATTATAACATGATTTTGGAGGAATTGTGATCAGTCACTAAAGACGGCACCCATTAAAAGTTCAATGAGAGCGCTTGAGTTCAGACAGAGAACCAATTTTGGAGGGGGGCTTGATTTCTTGCGACACCACACAGTTTTGCTAACGAACTTACATAACAAGACCTTTCATCTACTAACAGCCTTGTTTCTGACCTAACTACAGACTCCACTCGTTACCATAATGTCAGCCTCAATTACCACTGTAAGCTTCCATAAGACAATTAATTTACTTAAATTCTCAGAGCATTTTATTAAACGTGTAAGGGTTTGCAGCTGTGTACAGTACAGCTGTAATCTATATAAAACAAAATCTTGAATAAACAGAGATCCTACAACTTTTCCATAAATGTTGTGCCTTTTTTCCAATTCGATGTTTCCCTCTTCTATAAGCCACTTCACATGCTCCCCAACATCTGGAAAACATTACTCACCTATTACAACACAGCTAGACATTTGTTGATCTTGACAACCCACATAGCAAACGGACTTGGCCCACATGTGGCCTCAAGGTGGCACTGCTGGCCTCCTGTTGGCAATGGCATGTACCCTTTCAGCCAGAGCTGGGCCACATGAGGCAATGACGGCACGGCGGGGATCCGGCAAACAACATGAGTGTGGCCCAGATCAGTCCAGTGATATGTTGCCCAAATCTGTCTATGATCTGGCAGCATATTATGTGACCCATAATAAACAAGAAGATAAATACAATATTGCCTGATAATGGTTAAATGATCACATACATTTTAATGAAGTGTAGTATTGTTAAAATTTAGTCTTTGAAATGGCAAGTCAAAACAGAATACATTATCATTTCAAAATTAAGCAAATCAGTCAGGTGCATTAAACTACTTAATTATGATTTTATTAAATTTTATATTATTATTCTTGGTACAAATAAACTTAGTATCCTTACATAAAAAGAAAGAGAAAGAGAGAGAGTATTTAATCGTTATATGTAATATTTATTTGGTTTACTATGGGACACACACTGATCTATCATAAAGAGTGGGGGCACATCATTTTTATTGTTATGCTGTCATGCACAAGCATTAAAGGTCCCCTTCTTTGTGATCCCATGTTTTAAACTTTAGTTATTGTGTAATGTTGTTGTTAGAGTATAAATAATATCTGTAAAATTGTAAAGCTCAAAGTTCAATACCAACCGAGATATTTGATTTAACAGAATTCGCCTACAAAAAATGACCTGTTTGGACTACAGCCCTATAGTTCCTGCAGGAATGACGTCACTAAAACAGTTTTTTGACTAACCTCCGCCCACATGAATTCACAAACTGGGGGGTGTGGCCTTGTTGCGCTCTGACGGAGAAGAAGGAAGAGCTGTTTGTTTTTGTCGCCATGAAGTTGAAACGCTGTTTTTTTTATATTGGAGTCCAATTATCTTTGTTTGGGCTTCCCAGGAACGCTGTACTTTGAGATTAATGGTTACAATTTATGTTTAACTCGGTTCCCGAAAATTATAATCTAAGTAAATTATTAAAAGTAAAACTATGTGCAGTTCGTTTTGCTGAGGACAACTTTCTCAATCTCAATCAGTTTAATGCTGGATTTGCACAAAGATTATTCTTGAAAGATGGAGCAGTTCCCTCTTTGTCTGGAGAAGGCGTTGTTTATGGACCTCAACTGGTAAGTGTATTTTATTATTTAAGTTGGAGCGTTTAACAGTTTCTGTAACTTATTACACAAAGGGAAACGCCGTTTAGCTTTGTTAACTAGATGTTAGGACTGTGCAAAAAAACGAATGCAATTTTCATGCGCATCTCGTCAGTAAAAAACGCTCCTCCTGTGACTATAAATACATCTCCAGCACATGCGTTCTAGCCCAATCACGTTAGCAGGAGGGCAGCGCGCGCTCAGCTGCTGTCGAATCACAACACAGGTACCGCTGGCCCAATCAAGAACCCGTTACGTATTTCTGAAGGAGAGGCTTCATAGAACAAGGAAGTCATCAGCCCGTTTTTGTGACAGTGAAAACAGCGGTATACAGATAGGTGAATTGTGTGAAAAATACTGTGTTTTTTTACACGCGAAACATGAACACATTTTATATTGCACACTGTAAACACAATCAAACCTTCAAAAGAGCGCGTAAAATTGGACCTTTAAATAAAATGATCATGATCTAATCCTGTATCCATGTGATGCTTGGTGTGAGGATCAGATCCAAATTCAAACCGCATTCATTGGCGATATGTATCTCCTTCCTCTGTAGCTATAGTAACTATTTAAAAATGTGCCATTAAGAAGTTTTACAGCAGCGATATCAAACGCTCATTGGCTCTCGTCGGTTTCGTCAGAGATTGCAACATGTCGTGTTTCCGGTGGTGCATGTTTTGAATGAGAAACGCGCGCCTTGAGGGAGTGGATCGGGATAGTATTTACAGTGATTAACAACTTAAATTATGCCCTGCTCCTCACACTACTATTATATTCTGCCAGAGAGGACTGCAACTGCAATGCATCTTCATTTGGACTACTGATGTATTTCTCTTTGACATATCTGTAATAAACTCTTATGATTAAGTTACATGTGTCTATCTGTTACGTTTCACTTATAGACTGTATACTTTATATACTCACTCTTTATTGGTTGATTTGTTCTTTATAAAAATAAATAGAAAAACCAATGCAATAAATTTTTTATTGCACAGTTACATGATACATGGTTTTAAGTTTGATTTTCTATTCAGTTTAATGTACTTTATTGGCATAGTTTGTGTCTACATTAAAGCATGTCACAAAATGAATATTTGCGATCATAGTAATATACATGGTAATAATATGAAATATTAACATTCCCAGACAGCAATATAGTGTTGGCCATGAGCCGGCCCACATCTGGCCCGCATGAAATCCATTCGGGCCAGATCTGGGCCGACACTGCTAGTTGTATGGGTTGGGTCTAGGCTATATAAGGCTCAGGTGAGGCTCAGATTTGGGGATTCTAGTTTCATTAAGGCTGAGAATTGGCACCAATAATAAAACCTGTTTTGGCCCAGTTCAGGGCCAGCTAAGGCTGATTAACTGGCTGAGATTCGGGCCGGTTAGCCCATGTGTGGCCCAAGTCTTTAAACCAGTTCTGGGCCACTTCAGGGCCGTAATTCTTTGCGGTACTTGGGCCGAGGGAAAAGTCATTGTGTGGCCCGGATCTGGGCCAGAAGACATGTGGGAAGGAGCCGTTCTCAAACTAAATATTGATTCTTAAGTAATTGTGGTCTGATAAAACACTACAGTACCAGTATCAGGTGAAGACGCAGACAAACTAGAGTTGGTGTATTTTAGAGCACCTTAACATTCGAAACACTGCTCTGTTTATTCGTTCTTATTATTTTACGGTTGTGAGTGGAGGGTCAGCTGAAGTCCATACAATATAAACAGAGGGATTTTATTTTCTTTGGCTGCCTGGTGCTCAGACCATTAACAGAGACTGAGACTTAAAGTGCACAACATGTAAAGCAGCATTGCGTGGAAAGATATTCCAGCAATCCGATCCCAGTATGAAATGTCTCCACAGTAATGGCAGCTGCTGCATGGAACTATAACAGGTCACATGACTCAGAATTACTCCCCCTATGAGGTAAAATGGGGTCACTTCAGCCAAAGCTAATGCTCAGTACTCATAAAAGAAGACCTGTTGTCTGGTTGCAATGGTACAAGCAAATATTAGTTTCAAACTTTGGATGTTTTTTGAGATAGTAGGGGTATTTCTGGTGCACCTCCAGCTACCTTCACATAAGCAGATGTTTTTGCACAGCTGTTCACAATAGTTAGGTTTAATCCTGCTAAAAGACGAGGAGGGAGATGATGAAACACATTACAGTATGATGCAACGGTACACAGCTGCTAAACTTCATGCAAACACTTTTCAAACGTCAGTGGCTGGTCTAAGTCTGTGGGATCTGTTTGTGTATGTTTTTCAGGGCCCAGAGGAAATGTAGTTCCTCTCCCTCTCTCTCTCTCTCTCTCTCTCTCTCTTTCGATAGGAATCTTAAAGGAGAAGACCGAGTAAACACATAACAGGATTCACATAGTGTGTGAACGTGCCTGACATTTCCCAGCCTCTTTTCAAAACATATTAATGTCAAGGAAGGAAAAAAAAGTTTTAAACATGGAAAATAGGACTAAATGCACAGCTAAAACTTGTACCCTTGTGACAAAGAAGTAAACATACTTTTAAAAAGAGTATGGAAATAATATATTTTAAAGAATAACTGAATGTTATGTTGTCGGACATTTAATTGCGTGTTATTTACAATAAAAGGAAATATATTATGTTACATTTATTTTATATTAAATGCAATAAGTTAAAAGTACTTTTTTACATACTTAAGCAGAACTTAATACTGTCAGGGGTAGTTATGGAGAACATTTATTAAGAATGTAATGAAAAACACACCATAGATATAATTTACATTTTAAGTGCTTTACATGTTCTTTATTATGCAAGTCAACATATCAAAATTAGTGTACTTCTTTAAACCACAATGAAAGATTAAAAGAGGATTTAAAATGTACTGCAAAGTATACTTTACATTTGACATTATTATAAAATGGTAATTAATTAATTAATTAATTAATTATAAAAGTGTAATCATTTTAAGTACACTCAAGCGGCCTTACATTCTATTTAAATTTTTCTTTTACCGTAATTTTAACATTATATGCATTTTTAAAATATCTTTTTAAGATTTGAATTACACTACAAGTGTGCATTCAATACAATTAAGCACACTTCTTTTTCACAAGGGTATGCATTTTGTAACACATACTAATACAGTAACATAAAAAAAACAGTTAAAGGGATTAAAAAGAGAGATTACCCACCCTCAGGCCATACAGGTGTGATTTCTTTTCTTTTTTCAGATTTGGAGGAATTTAACATTACATCCCATGTTTGGTCACAAATGAATCCTTTTCAGTAAGTGAGTGTTTTTACCTGTGGATTATAATGATTTTTTCTTTTTATGCTTTGGTTTGAACTCATTATAACAGCATCCTCATTCTGTCTGCACCTATTTACTGGAGAAGAATCACTGGTGAGCAAGTGATGTAATACTAAATTTCCCCAAATGTTCAGATGAGGAAGCACGCTAATCTACATCTTGGACAGCCTGAAGCGTGAGTATATTTCCAGCTAATTTTCATTTTTGGGTGGACTATCACTTTAAGCAAAAGTGTATCTGTTTTTGTAATGTTTCAGTGTGTCTGGGGGCCAAAAGCATGTCGACCTCTGCTACATTACAACACTATTGTATCATAGTAAGAGCTGGATGGACTGTAATGTATAACACACACACACATACACTCTTTGGACTAAACACTTTCTTTCCAAGAGTTGCACAACTGCTTAGAGATGGGACGCCAGGACAGGAAGGGCGAGGAGTGACTTAAATATGTTAAACATAAAAACACACAAAATGTCTGCACAGCACAACTCTGGCTTCAGAGAGCATGCTGGAACGGAGTTTCTCTCCAGATACATCTGCCAGTATCTGGCAGACAGACACACTATGTTAGAATTTATGTGTCAGCTCTTCATAGTTGCTAAAACATTAAAGGTAGAAAGAAATCGAGATTCTGGAGGTGGAAGCTCTTGGACTTGTTGCGCAACTGTTGCATTTAATTTCAGACTAATTGATTCCATTTGTGCTTATTGTTTTATCTTTGGTAAAAAGGTCAAAGTGAGAAATCATCCAACTTGAGATGGCAATATTGCATTGTATTTTGTCATAATACAGAGCGAGAGGTGACACCTTCTTAACTATGGTTAGGTTTATGAAATGTATGGGTCTGCATGGGTTTTTTAGTCACGGATATGATCATCTTTTCTATGGCAACTCAGGAGCCCAGACCAAAAGAGCTTATAAAGGAGCAAAACAGGCTAAAAATAAGACAATTTGAAGTGTTTTCTCCATTCAGATGAATATACTTGCTACTCTGTCGTTATACTCTGGCCCACTCGCTTTCTCCTTCTATCTTCTTCTTCTTCTATCCTCCACTTCTCTGATCTTCTGTCTCACTCATTCCACCAATCCTCTCATGCTCTCTCACACACTCTATTCAAATTATGCTTTACTCAGTTCAGAGCATTCTTCACACTTTGCCTCTAAAAGTCAGGGATATAATCTCTATATAAATCTCCAAACATTAATATGAACGTCACTGCAAGATTTACATCCTTAATCTCCACCAGATCCACAGTTTGCACATAACAATTCACAGACATATGAAACACTCAGCAAGGGAAAAAACAGCTCATGAAAAAAAAAGCTGTCTTCTTCCTAAATACACACATACCTCGACCTGGTCTTGTGACTTTCACATGAATGCCTGAGGAATGAGGCAGCAATCACTGGAGTTGACTGACATTCAGGATGAGCCGAATCAACTATCAGTTTTAATTCAATTGCAAAACTGGCCCTGCTTCAGTCACTATAAAAACAAGCCTCCAGTCTGCTACTTCACCTCCTGTCCCCATCAAACAGTCTCCAGAGGGACCTGACCCCAGTCCCCAAACCACAGTGGAGAAGAGTTCCCAGCCGAAGAATCCAGTGCATACAGAGATAAACCAGATCATTAATCTTCAACATGTCAAAGCATGGAAGGAGCTCAAGCTACTAACGCTTCACAATTACAGAATTAAACAAATACAGTATCAGTGATCGCGTCCTGAACTTAGAGGATCATCTCCATGCTTTGTTTCTACTGCGGTCTGCCACTGTAAAATGATAAGGACAGAGGAAAAGAAGCACTCCAGCACTCTGCCAAATGTGCTGGGCTCAGGGTTAAACTAAACAATACAGAGAGGCTTTCCCTGATAAGACAAAGGAAATGGAAGGAGGGAGGAAATATTCCGCACATCTTCAGATGGTGAAAGTTGGCAAGGTTTATATAGTTTCAGTGCACAGAGCAGTGTGGGAGGTGTCAGCAGGAGTGGATGCCAAATGCGTCTCAAATGCAAATGGGAAAGATTTACAAACAACAGATTATAATGTGAAAGTTAAACACGAAGCCAAGTGTGAATGCAATGCATTTGTGGCATGGAACTATGCATTTGTTTACTGTTCATTAAGAAGTGAAAGTGTTGGCCACTATCCTAATACTTGAATAGCTGTCAAATGACTTCTACTGACACTGATTTTTTTCTGTTTTAATAAGACCATCTCTTGTTCGTTCACTATACTTTTGTGGCTGTGACATACGATAGCAATTCTCTCCAATGCAGATACACTAGTGGTAACAATAGTAAAAACTGACGACACACGTCACAAACAAATCTACAAAGAGATACTAGAGCTAATTCTGTTCTCTTATATAAATTTATCGTGGTAACCTTTCCCAAAACGACATAGTTACAACAGTTATTGTTAGTACTACAAACCATAATATAAATTCAACAAAATGGCAAAAAAGACTATGCAACACAATAAAAGCAATTAAAAATGTTTAATATAATTAACTAATCTGACAGTGGTAGAACAAAATCAGCATGCATTTGACGAATGATTTAAATTTGACCCAGAAATATTTATATTTTATTTATAAGGTGACACATTATGAAATTGTTCTTTATGTTGGGATACAATAGAGCAGTAATAAAAAAGAGAAAAAAGGGAAAAAAGTGCCTACAGCACTTTCCTAAACACCTGCAGTACTGCAACAACCTGCCATATTAGGAATGGAGGTTTTGTTTTTGTTTTTTCTGGAGGTTATTTCATAAAAAGCACATGTGGCTGCAGCTCTGTATACAATGCTTATCAGAATAATATAGAAGTTGTATGTGAGCCATTATGAAATGCAACCTGACAACTTTTGCAGAAACTGTATTCTAAAATTCTTTAAAAAGTCTTACTGGGTCAAACTGTTGCTTTATTAATATTAAAACATTTTTTTCTCTGTTATATTAAATATCATATCATATTATTTGGCACCAAATAAAAACACACCTGTCGACCTGTTAAATACTTTTCAGTGTGGGTCAAATTTGACCCCTAGAGAAATACCAGTAATACCTTCTCTACATACACTAATTTACATTACATTACATTACAGCGAGAAAAGAAACAGCTACATTTAGAGACTGAACACAAGATGTAGAGAATGAATAAAGATGTTCTTGTTCTCAAAATATTCCCAGCAGCCCGAGAACGAACGTCAAGTGATGTTTCGTTTACAATGCGCGCGATGTTGTTTGGTGAATGTAAACATCAGTAAATAAGACCTTGAACTTGACCGTTAGCTAAGTGAGTAAACAAGTCACCCACACACACCTATAAACCAGCAAGAGTGTGTGAAGTACCAAAAAAAGTTCCTACTTTTGGCCGGCGGTTTGGTGGCCAGTGCTGAGATGTGCTTCTGCAGGCGGATAAGTTTACTCTCCAGAGCTCCGGAGCGGGAGCAGATGGAGGCGAGCTCTCCCTCCAGCTCCTCCAGGATGCTCACCGACTGACGGGATAGATCCGACAGCTGCCGGAGCACCCCGCACAGAGTCAAGCCGCACACATCCACCAGATCCGTGAACATCGCACCGCGACTCTTGCCGCCGCTCTTGCACACATCTTTAGGGACTATGGTCCTCTTGCAGAAGGGCATCTTTTCTGCTGTTACGGTAAACTCCCTTTAAAAGTGCGTGTTCCGCCAGCGCCGAAGAGTGTTGGCGGAGACTCTTGCTCGGGATTGCGCGTACAGTGGAAGCATTTTATGCATTGTAATTGGCTGTCCACTGTGAGGAGCTCTACAGCGATCCAGTTCACATAAGATCACTGCAAATCACAGCTTCCAGACTCCCGTCAACTGCGTCTGAGAGACCTCACCCACTCGCGCAACAAGACCATATGAGCTGAATCTTTCACGAAAACTCAACTATGCGTTCAGAAAGCAGCCTTGCTTTGCGCATGCTCATAAAGGTTTTAAAAGTGTGTCCAACAAGTATGAGAACAATGAAAGTAATAAAACCCTTTTCTTCCAGCCTTTGCATTTGCCCATCCCTAAATACACATCTGGCCTAGTGTGTGTGTGTGTGTGTGTGTGTGTGTGTATGCTCCCCCACCCTGAACCAGAACTTGGCTCACGTAGATGTTTTGTTCATCCAGTCTTTCCACACTGGACGGCGAGAGAGAGCATACAGTCTCTGTGAAGTCAAAATGATGAGGAGAGGAGGGGAGAGAGAGGCTGAGCGTCCTCTGTGTTTTATAATCTTATCAGGTATGTTTCTCCATGGCTTCACTGGAAACCTTATCTCATATAGGGAATTTATTGGAAACATCTGGGCCTTGTTTTGCCACAGTGGATGACTGTCTTCATTGTTCCTGGTTCCCCACCCCACTCCACGTGGCCCTAGTGCATGACAGGAACCACTCCTGGTGGACCTTTACTTCACGACAATCCTCTCCCTCATTCCATTGATATGGTCTATTTTCTACTCTTCTGTTCCTGGTTTCTTTTAATGTCTCCTGCATGTGATGGACTGTTTCTGCCCAGTTTAATTGGAGGGAGTGAGGCAGTCTGAGACGGCTCACATTTCATCTTCAAAATATTATATTTTTGCAAACATGTCCATAGGGTAGTCAGAGTCTTATTAACTTATAGCGGAGCAGATACCATGTCATAAATGAGGGAATGCTTCAAATCTGACCTCTTTTGATATGATTTAAGTGATTTTTTTCCATATTATAAATGTGTGATGACTACGATAGCCCAAAAATGTCAGAAATATTATACAGCTAGTCAGCTACTATGTCAATTATGAGATAAGATCCAAAATCATACTAAATCGAGATTCTGAGTTACAAAGATTATTTATATTTTGTCATAATTTTGACTTCAAGTAATCATTTTTCTTCCATCTTTAAATGTGTGATGACTAAAAAGACTATTTCTGCCACAAAGGGGGGGGGGGGGGGTCACACTTTTGTAAATCATAATTATGACATAAAAAGTCAAAATCGTGAGATACGAAGTCAAAAATTCCGACTTTTATGTGATTAATAGACTTTTATCATAATTTCAACTTTATTTTTTACTTTTTGTAACAATCTTGACATTTTATCTAATAATTTCTTATGCCATTTTTATGACTTACAAAAGTTTGTATTCTTTGCAGAAACGGGCTACAATAGATAATAGAGACACCTAACAGAAGTCCATCAGGACCGAGAGGCGGGCGAGTGGTTTCAGGATGATTATGTTTTCAAATGCAGCAGAACGTTTAATCTCAAGGACACCAGAGCCTGTGTGTTTTTAGATTGTATTGCGTTCTGGCAGACAGCCCCTGCAATGTGTGTTGAGGTGAGCCGTGCTGTGCTGCTGGGGACCAGCAGGCCAAAGGCTGCAGGAGGAACAGGCTGAATCTCAGCAGGACCCATATGGCCTTCTGGAGATGAGCCTCAGCTATGTGAGGAAAACATACACACAGGTGTGTTCTAATCTCATCATACCACAGAAACAACAAATCCAAATGCACAATCATTTATACACATATTTGCTCTAGTTTATAAACACCCCTCATTCAAACATTGCCAAAGCCAAGATGCCATGCTGCTTATTTGATTAGAATACTCTAATGAGCATGTTCAGACTCATCTTTAATCAAAGATTAATTCAGTTAATTATACAACTACTCAGTTCTAGCTTTTTCTCAACTATGTTTATACTACATTTAATTAACATTAAATATGAGATTAAAACAGAGGTGCCCGATCTTGTTCCTTGAGATCAATCCTCCTGTGAAGCTCAGTTACCCACCCACGCACCCACTTCATTTCTACAACTGCATCAGTAAGTGCAAGGCTTACTTCGGCGTGATACCGCAGCCACACCACTAGGTGTCAGTACAAGTACAAGTGAGCTGAAATTCCGCTATTTAAACAGTATAGAGTACAGTGCACTTTACATTGTGGAATATGCAATAGATTTGAAATATATTTCTGGTAACCTTCCAGTACTGTAATGGCCATGATGATCATTGGCAAAAAAGAACAACACTATCTCCAGTCTTCGAATGCAAACTGAGTGATGAGGGAGGAACACAAGATTCTGAATCTTGAACTTGAAATGTTGCCATGAAGCAGGAGGTTAATCAGCTGGGTTTAAGAATTAACTAATTCCATCTAGTCAAGATATTAAAGATCACTAATAATAGATGACTACAGTGCAATGTCTTCAAGATTTTTGTGATTATGCATGTGTTAATACTGAGGTATGTGATTCAGGATACAGTAACAGCCTAACCCAACACTTTCATGAAATAAACAGATTTAAATTATCAATATTTCTAAATGTTTGTTTAGTAGTGCCCAGGCTACACAATTTATTATGTGTGTTTTGTTAAGCTTCTTATAAAGTGATAAAAGGCAGTTGTCAACATTTTACAAAATACATTTCTGCTTAAGTATGCAACACTTTGCTACCAAATTATTTGATGTGATCTCGAATTAAACACTGCAAAGATTTCCTCAACATTTCATGATTTCAGAGCACAGTTCCTGAACGATGAAAGCTGAGACCTGAAGTGGTATTAGCAATAATGTTGATTTAAGTGCACCAAGGTCTAGCATTTATCTGACCTGGGATAGTCTTGCTCATTTGTTTACAGTCACATGTACTGAAGTAGCCAAGACCACAAGAGTGAGTATTGGGACAGGCCCCAAGTGTCCACAGCTAGTTCTATTACATAACTAAACCTTATTTTACTTTAAGCATTACCAATTATGATTATTTTGAAGCACCTGCATTTACAACAAATGGAGAAAAATAAGTCAAAGGCCATTGGCTCACAACTTGGTGGCCTCGGCAAACTTCCCAAGTTGGCAACAGTATAACTTTTAAATGTGTACATGAACTTCTGGCTTTTAATATTGTGTTGAACACTCTTGGTCCATAGAATCAAAATGTTTGATACTTTAATAATAAAAAAGGACAAGATTCACTGTATTTGTAAATATTTTTTTTATTATTATAAATCAAGGTGTTTGCTAGGCTGTTGACTTAGCTGCTGCTCTGTTTGGCAGACAGCCTCTTGTCTCTCTCCTCAGCAATGGTCAGGCGGATACCCTTTCCACGGGGCAGGGACACCCATGGCTTGTTGCCCTGATGACAGAGACACAGTATCAGTACAACTCTTACCTTGTAGTACTGTAACATAATAAAAGTAGTTTGTTAAATCTGTAAACCCGCTTTAAATCCCACAACACCACTAAGCATATAATGAATGTAGAAATGTGTACCCAATGAGCAAAAAGTTCCCAAAGTCGCATCTTAATTTGAGCACTTCTTGAGCATATGCGAATCCCAGTCAACTGCTTGCTAACAGCCCATATTAAACAAGACACCAAACCTTCTGTACTCACCTTGCCAATGACGAAAATGTTGGAGAGCCTGGTGGCAAAGCTGTTGCCAGTGCTGTCTTTAACATGCACCACATCAAAAGAGCCAGGATGCTTCTCTCTATTGGTGATTACACCAATACGCCCCAAGTTAGCACCTCCAGTCACCATGCACATGTTGCCTGTTTACACGGGGGGAAAAAAATGACAGTAAGTGATGTGCTACTCAAAGCAAAAGAAAAGGAGACAGAAAAGGTTTAAGACAATTCGCTCACCAACCTGTCTCAAACTTGATGAAATCTGTAATTTTGCCAGTGTCCAGGTCAATGCGGACGGTGTCGTTGACCTTGATCATAGGATCAGGGTAACGGATGGTGCGGGCATCATGGGTCACCAGATGTGGGATTCCCTTTGTGCCAATGAGGATTTTCCTCACCTTGCACAATTTGTACTAAAACAGGACAAAAGCATTAGCTCAAAAGATCTGCTCCATCTAATCCTACCGATGAGATCTTGTCACACTGCACAAGAATATGAAGCTCACCTTGGCCTCCTCATTTGTGATGCGGTGAACTGTAAAGCGACCCTTGACATCATAGATCAGTCTGAAGTTCTCGCCAGTCTTCTCAATGCTGACCACATCTGAAACAATGACAATTCATTAATGCATGACCATCAGATTGTCACCTCAGCTTATGTTTTATAACGTCCTGATAAACAGCCTGCTGCATCACCTGAGGTGGAAAATCAGTCACAGCAGATTAATATCCTGTTGGCATCTACTAGGCAAGTATGGGTGCACAGTGGAAACACTGTGAAGAAGAGTGTTATAGCAACACTGAGGGATTAGTCACTCAATGACGATTGCGGTTCAACCATCTGGTAAGTTTCAGCTCACACGCTCAATTATGAGTGCCAGTGCAGAGCACAGAAATACTAGAGTCTTTTTTTATGCAATAATCTCAGCAGACAACTAGATGACGGATATAAATTTAAAAAAATAAATAATCTGTTATGTGGCCAATTGAATCACTTTGCATACCCTAAAGTGCCAGTGTGTGGCTGCATAACAAACCACACATTTCATATACACACACACACATATACACTTATGGTATTCATATTCTGTTCCATATGCTAAACATTGTCTGACCTAAACATCAGTCCAATGCACAAACACTGAGACACTGCTATATGCCAATGGCCTAAATAAGTGCACAGGACCTTAGCTAAAATTTTGCAATTAGCTGAGGTTGTTGAAAGTTCAAAAGCATGTTAAACACTCCAGCTGAAGAGCAACAAAGGTATTTGTGAAGCACATTAATTTTATGCATCTGGGGCACTTGGGGATTAGGAACATTATTTTAAAAAAAGGACTTGAGTAGCACATTAGTTTTAATCATGCAAAATGCTAAACTTGAACATCTATTCTGTTTCCCATTAACCACCAACCAGAGTCAAAATAGTTTTACCACAATATTGTTAACATTTCTCATAAAATCTAAGACTGTTTGGAGGCATTGTGATATGGCTTAATACACTTACCAAATCACTTAAGGCTGTGGTTTGAAATGTAATATATAGTGTGTTGTGCCGCGTGGTGTTTTTTTTTTTTATAGTGAAGTGTGGCACTGTGTTCATTTACACACATCCAGGTCACAATCCAAAGCTCTCAGTGTCACGGTTCACAGACCATTCAGTAACCTATCTGCATGTGCTGTCAGTGTAACATGCATTTGAGAAAGAAATGTACAGCAGTTGCACTTTTACATTTGCATAAACTCCAAAATGCTGTAGACAGATGAAAGCATTTAAATGGATTTGTAAGGAGATGCTCAGAAACGTAACGCTCTCCTTGCAGTTTCCCAGCTAAAGAAAAGCTCAAAAGTTGAACACTTACAATTCAAGACAAATAGTCATTTTACTAAAGTTTTGTGCAGTATAATTATATTATAACAGCAATGTTTCCATTTAGCTTTAACAAGGAGGTTCACAGATGACCACTAAAACATCAGTCCAGTGAAGGTATCCAAACATGAACTTCTGGATCCGAGTGCGCGGGACTTACCCATGAAGCCAGTGGGGTAGGTGACATCAGTGCGGACCTTGCCATCGATCTTGATGAACCTCTGCATGCAGATCTTCTTGACCTCATCTCCGGTCAGAGCGTACTTGAGACGGTTCCTCAGGAAGATGATGAGGGGCAGGCACTCCCTCAGTTTGTGGGGACCGGTGGAGGGACGAGGAGCCTAAAGAAACCGAACAACATGAGGCATACAGTCAGTGTCACGTTACTTAATGAGCTTATGCACTTTATAAACTAAACTAGTGTCTCAAATACATCACTTTGCATTGAACAGGTCCACATGGCTCCTTAAAGACCATAGATCAGTACATATTTTCAAGAGGCTTTCTCTAAAGTTCAGAACATTTCTTTTAGAACAAAACTGAGCTCATCTTAATAAAGTAAAGATCCACTTACAAACACTCCAGTGAGTTTGTCCAGCATCCAGTGTTTAGGAGCTGCGACGCGCTTCAGATGCTTCTTCGGTCCTCGGGCCTGTTTGACAGAAACAACTCGATCAGCTAAAAGAGACTCGTTGAGGGCAGGGGATGTTAATATGTGCAGCAAAAACACAAATGCACTAAGTGTTCTGCACCAACACTAAACAGGCCAGGAGCGGCCTTCACATCCTTTTATGAGACTTCAATATAAAAACACTGAGGGGTGCTATTTAAACAACCTAAACCTTATATAAATATCATGTTTTGTATATTTTGAAGATTTGTTAAACCACTGAACGTCTAAACCCCATCATTACTCCAACAAGAGACAGCGAGTCTCTTAACCTCTGAGCTATTGAGCTAGAGTTCCGTTAAACCTTTAAACATCACATCTGCGTTTTTTGGGACAAATTGTGTGTTGTTCATCTTCGATGGGGTGGAAGAGTAGTATATGGAACAGGACTGGAAGACTCCGCTATTGTGAAACGCTGATGATTGTGGATTCTTTTGGGAGGCTATCGTAGAAGAAATGCACTCACCATGTTGGAGTCTGCGGAAAAGGACCAGCCACTTCCTGTCAGCGGAGAATAAGCTCAACTACCGGCGCCGAGGAAGGACACTCGTCTCATGAGCGCCTGCCATCTAGCGGGGAGCTCTGTAATCACTTCAAAGCACTAGTACTGACAGACGAGTGCATCGTTTGATAGACTTCTGTGCGCTTTTATACTCTATTATCAATATATTGAGCCTCCGTCGATTTTTTTTTTAAATGTACAATTGTATGTTTCTTCATACGGGGCCTTTTTGGTTATTACTGGTACGCAGATGTTGCCCCATTACTGTAGCCAGCTCACATTTTTTATAGATTTTAAACATTTAAATAATAGTTTGTATTCTTTTATGACAATGTGACAATTGAGTAATTGAGTGAACAGCAGGGAGAATTTCAAATAATTTGCATACAAAGTGAAAATTAATAGGATATTAAATGTTTTTACCCTTTTTTTGGGAAAAAAAGGGAATACATTAATAACATTTTAATGTGTTTTTTCCGAATCTTTGTTTCTGTCGTTTTAGTTCAGTTGGGTTCCCTGAAATGGCGTGAATGGCCAGCAGTGGATGTGATAAATTATGTGATATTGGTTTTGCCTTCATTTTTATCACAACGAACAAGTTGTGTGTTTGTTTTTAAGTAAGTTGATGTACTTGTTTACCAAGGGGGAAACAGTGCCAGTAGTTAAGATGAGGGCAAATCCACTTAAAAACAAACTATTATCTTTCATTGTTTAAGGTGTGGGGGCTTGGAAAGTCCAGGCTGTGAAACAGGGCTGTGTTATTATAAGCAGATCAAGACCAGTCACCCACTGGTCACACTAGGCAATCACTGGAGTCCTTCTCCAGTCTGCAGCAGGTTTGAGTTGTCCACTAGATGTCAGCACTAACCAGCTAGTCATCTTTCGTTGTCTAGCGCAGGCTCTGACTGTAACTAACTGATCGGTTACAAATACAATATTATTTAAAAAATAAAAATAAATCATTTTCTATCTTTTTCAGCAACATGCTTGTACACTACAGATAATATGAGCTTATTTGTTACTCAATTATTTTTTTAATAGTATTTATTAATAATGTTTAATAGTACTTTATTTAATTTTGGTTTCATTTTTGGTCAAATGTGGGATTCAGTTAAAGTGTTTTATTGTAAAGAAAAAGACAATATGTTGTGCTTTGTATCTTTATTTTCTCGCATTCAGAAAAAAACTGAAAAGTACACACTTTTAAATATAATAGGCAATAGCTCTCTTGTGTAGAAAAATAAATGGATAGAAGAAAAAAGTGCTAAACAAAAAGTCACAAATTTCAACAACAAAAATAACAGACAGAATATATCTGACAAATTCCTCTTTCAGTGGGTAAATTGAATGAATTTTAAGCATGTCAAATGTGTAACATTTGTGTTTTTGTAGAAGACCTGCACAGATAACAATTAACTTTATTCATACAGCCTACAAGACCAACAAAAAAAAAAGAAAAAAAAATAGAAAGAGTGAGAACAGTACATTTAAGGAAGAAAAAAAAGACAGTAGGCAATATTCTTTTTTTTATTATAACAGTGACCTTTTTAAGTGCATGAATTAATCATCTCTAGACAAATAAACTAAAATATAAAAATAAGGCTATCAGACCATGCAGGCTGAATGGTGGGGTAAACAGACACATCTCATTAATATATTTAACCATGGAAAAGGTTCGGCCAGGTCGAGTTCCTTTGTGACCAGTGAAGCTTGCGATGACACGGCCTCTCAAGGGAATCTCTTGAATGATGGAGCGCACCAATTTCACGATCACCTTCCATCACACACTTGTAACACCATCCAAAGTCAGACCAACAGGCAGCAGACAGGCAAGGGCAGCCGAAATTCTTTGTTCTCTCTGTTCTTGCACCAACCTCTCAATGAGTTGATCTTTCAAGTCCAGTCCAAATGTCATGATGTGGATTCTATAAGGGCTTGAATGAGCTTTGGAAATATAGATGCCTGGAAGGCAGGGTGAAAGGATGGCCATTTTGGTTTGCGTGCGAAGTCCTTAAGGCTTCTGAAAACTTCTGAAATTCTTTTGAAAGTCTATAGCTCACCTAAGAGCAAACCTACATTACTCTGCCCTCCAAATCCATAAATAATAGCTCTTGACAGTTTATATCTGAGAGCTGAATTTTCTTTTCATAGCCCTGTTAAATTGCCATTCATTGGACGCTTTGATTTGGTAGATTTGGTTAGCACCTGAGAGGGTCAGCAGCCAGCTGGCACATCCGCAATGAAGTCAAACTCATTCTGACCCAGCCATAGCTCTGGAAGCTCATTGGCACGGTCCAAACCCAGCTCAACAACCAGTGACATCAGAACTTCCTCATCGACCGGATCAGAATCAATGATCCCAGGTGCCTGTGCCGCCCCAGGGGTGGTGACCTGTCCTGGGTCCAGCATGGTGGCTCCGTACCCTTTACTGGTTCCAGTGGTAGCTGCAGAGGACAGATTCTGATAGTGGCTGTTGAGTTTCTGAAGCTGCATGGAGGCTATGAAATGCTGGCCGGACTGCAGGCAGAAAGGCTGGGGTTTTCCCATCACGGGGGAGCTGGGATGGAGGGCAGCGGAGGGGAACTGAGGGCTCGTCTTGCCTGAACCAGAGTAGTGCAGGAGAGAGAGAGAGTCACGGTCCTTCATGGTGGCACTAGAACACAGGAGGCTCATTAGTTGGACACACCTAAAGGAAAAGAAGATGATAACATGAGAGTCCCTTCACAACATCTTTTGTGTTCCAATGCAGAACACATTACACAATGTTTGGAATCGGAACAGATTTAAAAATAATTAAGCATTATACTTTTTTTGTAAAATGGTTCCAGAGGAAAAACTAGACACCGACACATGACTGATGGTCACACACTACCAGGCTTTCAAGTCGTTACAAACAACAAACTCGTGCAGAAATTGCGAAAAGATGGATGAAGTATGAAAACAATGCATTTTAAAAATTAGTTCAAATTATCAAACGTTTGATATCATCTGACTAGATGGATTCATATTCTGAATCTTAAAAACAAACATTTGTTTCCATCGTAAAGAACACACTTTTCTATGAAATCTGGGCAAAAATCATGCAGCCCTAATTCCAGAATTAAATTATGAAGATTTTTGGGTGAACTATGACTTTAACTGAGATCACAAGGCAAGAGTATATCAGTGGATCAGAAGGGCAGCAAGTCATATGACTTTCCAAGACCGTTGTAGAGATGAACCATTCATAATCCCTCAGATGTGGGGTTAATTATGAAGTACGAGACAGCGTCCTGTGACTCCATATCCTCCTGCGTCTCACATGTGCTCGCACACACGGAGGACAAGTAATGAGGCACTTAATCATATGTGCGGCTCCACTCTTCAATCCCCACTTAAAGCCATTCTTTTGGGGGGAAGGCATAATTGCTGAAAGCTGGCATGCAGCTGCAATGGACCTCCAGCAACGAGCAGCACACAGGCTCATCTCAGACACTGACAGCTGTAGGGCATTCATCTCGAGATCTTTGTGTTTAGCTCATTGTATTCATTATCCATGGCCTGGAAGCAGTCACATATAACACGGTGAAGCCTACAACTTAATTAGACCAAGACAAATGTAAAACCGAACTTTGCGGTTATCTGCAGAGCCTGACTTTAATATTGGACTGGTCTGTTTTGTTGGTGGACTATTCAATAAGTGCTGTGAAAAAGCATCATAAAAGATGTGTTGATCTAGCTACATTAGATATATCATTTTCAAAGCTGTCACACAAATTGATAATCTTTTTTCAGTGTCATTCTCGTTTCACAATCTGTGTGGGACAGTACTAATAACTTCTCTAGTATTTCCTGCTATCACTAGTCAGTGAGTGAGTGGTGTCAGTTTAACAGTTAATTATGAAACATACAAGATTAAAACATTAGTTGGTGACATTCAACTGATTTAAACACAGCTTAATTACAGCCAGTAACTGGATTAGACCCAAAACTGAGCGATGAAATGTGTTGGGTAATAAATATCCAAGAGTGGACGTGGAAATTGTAGTAAATTCTATATTTTAAAAAAATGTTTTATAAAAGTCTAGTTTTATATACATCCTAGAGAATAATTATTATCTCGCGTCATTTAAACAACAGTAAAACTCGTTTTAATAATACAGTTTAAAAGTGATTTAAATGTTGGAATTTGCAGAATGGAAATATATAAAAGTTTGACAAAAAAAAAAAAAAAAACTGAAATTGCAAATGATAACTTACCTTTACAGGAGAAATGGTCAACTTGAGTTCTTGTTGTGAATCCAGTATGACTGAAGAGCAAGACTTTTTAGAATTTATGACAATCAAATGCGCTAAACGTGCACTGCGGGAAAATAAAGCTTTTGAAATAAGGTGCTGTTGTATTTGAAAAAGATAAATATTTAAGTGAAGTTTGTAGAAGTGTTCCCCGTCCTGTTGCAGGAGATCACCCTCAATGAACTGTTACTAACTGAATCAAAGGCATTAGCCTAAATACACACACTCGACGCTCTCAAGAGGGATCCGAGTCCGCTCAAAAACATGACATGGAGCATCTGCGAAACTGGACTATGACAAGTCGATGACTGGTGAAGTATAAGCGGATTTTTTTATTTACAACATTTGACGGATACTTGACTCCAGATTAATATTATGTCATCGTGTATTCATATTTACCAATATTTTTCTAATTTGGTTTAACAAATTAAACCTGAATTGAAGTCCTGAGTACCAGTAGTTACGACACAACTCGATATAGGCTCCTTGTGCCGGAGTGGAGTTTTATCCGCGTTTTCTGTTCACCCTTAAAGTGCGCGCACCCTGCAGACGCTCTCACTATTCAACCACACACCTCACTGTTGCCATTATAGCTGACTTAATAATTATCATCTTTCACAGACACAGCAAAAAAAAAAAAAAAAACTAGTCCTGATTTAGTCGTACAGGTCAAAGAAATGGGTTTTGATTATTTTTTTTATTTTTTAATTTGAATTTTTTTTTTACAATTCAAAAAACTACTACAGAATGTTTAACTGACCGGACAAAATGAGAAATTGTCACATTTGTCATTCTTAACTGAATCATAAATTAAACTGAACCGCATCAATTAAAACCCTGTCCCGACCCAAACCGGTGTAAGCTGTGTCTTAACAAGACTGGGGCTGCTCATCTCAATATTGATTAAAGAAGAGACGCGGCCGAACGGCTGCTTTCTTCTCCGTTTAAAGCCCGCATCTGTCGAGTCGTCATTCATGAAGACACTTCACATGTAGATTAGGAGGAAGTGACGGGTAAAGAGCAGGGGTTTGCTCCACTCCTGTGGGAAACGTTATGCAAATGAAGACAAACGGTTTTGACATGCCCTTTGTTTGTCACAACTCAAGAGCTAGTGTCATAAAGGGCACTTTTTGTATAGAATAATGGGTCACACTCCTCAAATACTTCATTGCAGTCCAGTGCTGCTGACAAAAACTCTGTATAAATCTGTTTGTGATCAGAGTGAAAGGTTGAACACGTCGTCAGGGAAGACCAGACACTTTGCATAAAATTCGTTGGGATGTCAAACACAGGCCATCACTGGATGAGCAGGTGCCATCTCCATTAGAAACGTCTTCTAGTTCGGGTTCACGATCAACAACAACCTCTTCAGGCAGTTTAACAGTCAATGACAAGCAAGGTATATATATATATAAATTACAAGTTTATTCCTTACCTTGAACAATTTGAGTCTACAAGACAAAATCCTTTTCTTACATTACAGGGAATAGTAATTGAAAATTTTCTAACTTTTTTTTTTTAATGTTATGAATTTTAATTCGAAAATCAAAAACATGAGCTGTATTCTATCATTTCTTGTATGTATTGCATTTTCAATGCATTTGAATAACCTAATCGAACTGGACAGAAAATTCAATAAATAGAATTGGTATCATGTTATTTGACTCAAAGTACAGCTGCAAGTATTCAGTATGCTTACTTGAAACGATTAAAACCTGAAATGAAACAGTATACTAGAGTATCACATTTCAGCCCCCACCCTTATTTATTTAGTCTATCAAAAGCAACCTGCTCCAGAGGAAAGATCAAAAGCAGGATCATTTAGGTATTGAGTAGACTGTTAGGTTCGACACGCATTAAGGTTTTAATAGGACGAGTCGCTGAAAATCAGTCCCGTCTCTCTGTTTGATTCTGCAAGTTTTATAGCGCTCTTTTCGTAGCATGGATCTGTTTATTGGGCAAAAATGCAATAAGGCCCATCTCTCAAAGCTAATAAAGGACTTAATGAATCACACTTGGTGTGCCATTCAGAGAAACCTCTGCAACCTAGAAATCCATAAAGATCAAGCTGAAAAGAACAGGACTTCCACATGTGGCAGCTTCTAGTGAAACACAAGCACAACACTCACTGCAAAAGCCACACAGTTTCTTTTTTAGATTTTAATATATAACAGAAGAGCATTTATACAAAAATTTAAAGTTGACAGGCAGCTTAAAAACATTTGCAATTTTTGACTCACTCATCAAACACAAGAAAATAAACATTGTGGTAAAAAGCATGCCACAGGCAACATAACACAGTTTATGAAGCCAACGTGACTTGGAATTCACTGCAAGACATTGCAATTAAAAATGATAAAAGATGGTTACATTTAGGGGAATGAAGACAAACTGTAAATATCTCACTGACTTGCCCTGTGCAACCATGGTTCGACATGTTTCTGGGATGCATCTTTGACAAGACAATATCTCACTTACAAATGATCCCATACAGTTAAAACAGAAAGTGACAAAAAACCAAACATGTTATTTGTAACATACTGCACCCTCAACTTGTTGCATTCACACTCAGTTTCACCTGAAAATGGCTTTGGATATCTGTAAAAAAGTACACCTATTAAATATCTGCCCCATATCCAACATTGACTAAAACCGTTCAAATGTGGCAACACTGGCCCATCTCTGCATTGTTTTTCCCTCCGGAAACTTTCGAGTAATGTTTACCAATCTCCCCTCTGGTGATGGCTCCGACACACCATCTTCATTAGAGGAGCAGGGCCTGATTCGGAAACACAAGCTGGGAGCCCACTCCTAAACTACATTCTTCAGATTCCCTGTAATCAAGCAGGGGAGGAAATAGAGAGGGGTAAAGAGTGAATTACAGAAAACATATTGAAAAATATTAATACAGTGATAGAGACAGCTGAACGTCTGCACAAGGACCTGGCACACTTCAATGACACAAACTGAAACAAAGCAGAGGTTGCAAATCTGGAAAAAAAACAGGATTTCCTATGACGTCTCTTATGGATGCACAAGCTATTCAAATATTTCTAAATCTAAATCAATTTACATGGATTTACAAACCACAATTTGCATTGGAATTGTGCCTGCCATTCACACTAGCTGAGCTGAAAAAGGACGTCTCCTTTGTTCCCACCAGCTGCTTGGCAAAAGAATTTGAATTTAAGGCTCTAAAGGAAATCCTGGTTTAAAAAAAAGAATCAATAGGAATCCGTACTTTACAAAGCAAGCTTTATAATCATAAAAAAAAAAAAAGTAATTTTGTAAAATTACATTTGTAAAAATATCTTTTTTAATAAAGTCACTTTATCTGCAATAAGGCCACAGTTTGTCATGAAATGTACATGAGGTCATGGCTCCTTCACAACTTAAGAAAAAGCATTCGCTCATTTTCAGAGATTTAATCGGAAGCCATACATTTACAGTGACATTTTAACGCTTTTTTTAAGCACAACATGTTCCCCTTACTTTGAAGGTTGAGGTTCAAGAGCACTTGGAACTAATTATCTTCAATTCTCATTTGAAATGAGCAAGCTTTTCCTTTCCTAAAACTTCAGTGGTTTCACATTAAGGAAACCATAAACTTTTATGAATCTATTTACATGTAGAATTCAGCAGATGTCCGGTGATCTCCCGTCTCCATCTTTCCGGCCTACATATTCATCCTCTTATCAAATATGGACTGTTTTCAGGGATGGAATCAACAAAAATGTCCCGTTGGTTTGTAGTCATTTACAACATGCACAAACCGTATAGTCTCTATTAAACACCCACTGTTTAAAATGATACGGCATTCAACATGAGTTTGGTAAACTGTAGTATTTGCTGATCAGAACCACTGAAAACAACTGTGTATGGTGTTTACTCGTTTTTGCCCCTCTTTCTCTCAGCATTTTATAATGCAAGGCTGAGTGTTGTAAATGCAACCCAGATGTGCTTGGAAACTCGGGTAATGTGTAACAATTTCAAGCCTCTCTATATATTACTTGTATGAATCAATTGCAGTTCTTCACTATTATCAGAATGCATGTCATACTATGCATGTTTGGGAAGGTCAGGCACACAGACTTCAGGTAACTCTCATCACACAGGTTGGCACTCGTCTTGCATTTGCTTCCCTCATCTGCATGATTTCCTTTCCCTCATAAACATGGCACTTATGTGACATACATAAGACTGTAAACAAGCACTGAGCACTACAGAAAAATCCTAATTAAAGAGTTTAATTGTTGTGAGCTGTTCATTTGAAAGTGGAGGCACACAGGGCTGTGCGAGCTTGTTGAAAAACGATATGGAAATCTTTAGAAAACCCTACACTTTAATGGTGTAATTTAGTGCCTAATAAAACCTCATTACAAACAATTACTTCCCCCTAATATAAACCCAACCATCTGACATCTATTGACCAGTGTGCTACACTGTCCTGACTATCCAAACAACAACTACAATTACCACAAAAATCCACAAAGATCCTAAAAGTAGAAATAAACTGGAATTTGTGCCCATGTGTGATACAGCAGTCTAGTCTTAAGAGATGGGTGGAAAGCCTAAATTGGAAGTTGAACCGTCTGCGCCTTAAGCCCTTTTTAATTATTCCCTAGAGCTAGTGATTATAAAGGGAGCGCTCTTTGCTCGCATTCTGCCATGCCAAACCATGCACACAGCAGCCCATGCTTGCATTTCTGTTCAAAGAAACAGCGGTTTGTGAATACTGATGCTTTAATAACAAATATTTTATCAGGAGCGTTTATGCTGTTGTGGCTAGGCGACATGCACTATGATGATGGTTGTACTGAGAAAAAAAATCTATATAGGCTACTTTTATGCTGGCTGAGCGGGACAAAACATGAATGTTGCAGGCCGGAGCAGGACAAGATAACATTTCTGTAGGAGCGGGACAGAAAAATCTATCCCACGCAGGTCTCTAGGTCCATGTACTTGGTGGCCATGGGATTTTCCTTTTGAAATTAGAAAACCAAAATCAGGTATAGAGTGTTCACTTGTTTTTTGTTTGAATATCGAAAGTAGGAAAATGAGATAACAGCTCTTTTCATAGTTTTTTTTTTCCAAGAAAGAAAAAACAACAAATCAGCTGAAATTTTCATTTTTCATTCAGACGTAGAAAAATGTATAAACAGCTTGAATTTTCGATTTCTACATGTGGGTGGGAATTAAACGGCCCTTTCTGCTGATTGGTCAGCAGAAGATCAAACAATGCGAGGCATTAGTCGTCCACTGCTGCAGGTGTACGGATTCTCAATGCATTCATCGCAACTTCATTTCATCTTTTTCTCATCAAACAACCAGATTAATGAATAGCTTGACACAGCTTGGAGTTTAGACAGGGCTTTCTTCTGTAGACCAGCGGTTCTCAAGGTGCCAGAGTGTCCGCAAAAAAATAAATAGCTATAGCCTACCGTGTTTTCCAGACTGTCAAGTCACTTTTTTGATACATGCTGTGATTTATTCCAAAGTGAATTATATGATGCATTGCACATCAAATAATCTAAATGTAGACTACCTAGGTGCATTTGCTGTGTATTGGTTCATGTTTGTGGCGTGTGCCAGAAAGATGCTCAATGAGACCGAGACACACCAAAGCAGCACATTTTGTTGTTCACTTTATTTTTCAAAGGCATGACATTTTATTGTCATTTTGAATGTACACAAATAAAAATATACTTTTATTACCATACGACCATGAACTGACTCAATATTAATTAAATAAACTCAAAAACAAAGTTATGGCTGTTGTACACTTCAATACTGGTCTGCGCTTGTCTGCGGTTTAGTTTATTGGAACTGTGTGAACTATGGGGGTAACTAATCACCTTGTTATTCTAAAGGCTTATCACCTTCCTTTCTCGAATCACACACACACACACACACACACACACACACAGACACACAATTTCCTGCTCTCACTTGGCAGAGAATGGCAGAGATGGTGACTTTCACTGTTTTAGGCTGATGCAAATCTGTCGTAAAATAACCGTTAATCTCATGGCGTGAGCTATATTCCAAGCGTTTCTAATGTATTGTGTGGGGTTTGGTGAGAATCGAGCCGGAATGACAAGTTACATTTATGAAAATCTTGCGAAAATCCTACATTATAAAAACTTAAAGAGTATGTATTTTATCTCTGTTGTTCTCCAATTGTAAGATGACACAGTTCTTGAATGTTATAATAGGCCTGTTATATAGCAATGCAATGCATTATTCTTTCCTTTTGGTATAAGTGTTTAAAATAGTTTATTTAAAAGTAAATAATTCATTAATTAAACAAACAAACTAACTGGGCGACCAGGGTAAGCAATGACAGCTATCATATCATACATGCAGCTGTTGCAAATCATAGAATTTATATGTCCGCAGAAGAAAGCCCTGTCTAAACTCGAGCTATTCATTCATCAAGTTGTTTGTCAGTTGAAAAGATTAGAGAGAAATAAGCAGATGTTTCTTCAGCTTGTTGAGCATTTAAAAACTCAAGGGCTGCACAAAAGTCAAGGGTGTTTAGATGGGTCAACTTCATCCTATAAGGAGCTTGGTGATAAGACCAGAAGAGCACACACCGCCACTCATGCCTCTCTCATGAACAACAGAGCTTTAGAGGGATGAACACATTTCTTTAAAGAGAAAGTTCACCCAAAGATGAACATTCAGTCATTATTTACTCAAAGTCTGTGGAGCCCTTTTGACTTTACTGCACGGCCAAAACAGCTGAAACTTTATTCAACATTATTCAAAATATCTTTTGTCTTTTTGGGTGAACTACTCATTTAAAACATCACACCAGTAATGTCATTATTTCCAATAAAGCTGATATAAAATGTTAGATTAAAAAAACTTAAATTTAGAAATGTTGTCTCTAGTTTTTAAGCACTATAAAAAGGGCTTAAATGACTGAAATTAGATAAATCTAGATTTAAAAAAAATGACAAAAGCACAAGATTACTAAAATTGAAAATCTATAAATAACTATCATTCTAAATGATATTAGTATAGTAGAGAGAGATGGTAGAGATACTAGTGTAGTATATAAATACAGAGGTGTACACTTCTATAACAGATTTTTACTTTATTATAAATATTTTTTATTGAGATTTACTTCATGAAATTTTAAAGTTGATCAAAGTTGAAACTTGATACTTTCGCAATCCATTTCTCCAAGCCCTTTCATTACATTTGCAACTACAAAGCACAAAGTAGTAGCAACAGCAAGAAAAACTTTGTGGATCAGTCATTATGGGTGCTTTCACACCTGCCTCATTTAGTTTGGTTGAATTGTACCAGAGTTCGTTTCCCCGTTTGGTGCGTTTCGATTGGGCAGGTGTGAAAGCAGCAATCGCACTCAGGTGCACACCAAAAGTCGACCAAACAAGCGTACCGAGACCTGCTTGAAGAGGTGGTCTCGGTACGCTTTCAAATGAACTCTGGAGCAGTCCGTTTGTGGTGAGAACGTGATCCGACCTCGAACAGACCCAACTGCCAAAAGTACTGATAATGTTTGGACTAAACCAGCTGCCGTAGTCAGCTGCGCTGTGCATTATGGGATGAGGAAGTGTTTGTTGACAGTTTGCACTTAAGCATGGCAGCTCGTGGACAAGCTTGGAGTAGTGAGGAGGTGCGGAGCCTCATAGAAATTTGGCCAGAGTTAAGAAGAATTAATGCACGCCTCCGCTTGAAGTTACGAGCGGGCCGTTTGTAGTGCAGTAGAAGGTTGTTTTCAAGCCGCATCCGTGCTTCATCGTAGAAATGTATTGTTTGCATATTGTGGTGTACACAAACAATGTACTAGATTATGGTCGTCTCTCCATAGTTGTGCTGTCTCCATGTTGTTTGCTGGCTTTTCCTCTTATGTTGGAATTTCCCCGCACTTAAACTCGAAAAGCAGTTTAGGAAATACATCAATGGCCAATCAGTGATGTCGATGTTGTCATGTGACTGCATTTTGGTTCGTTTCAACTAGTTCGGACCAAAGCAATCAGTGTGGTGTGAAAAGGAACCAAAAAAGCTGAAAAATGCTACAATGTATAATGGTTTGCCCTTGGTTCGGACCAAATGAACCGAACTAGAGATGTGAAAGCACCCTACGATATCCAGTTCACAAATTAATCTTTTAACCAAATTCAGTTCCTTTGGATTTCTACTTTTTTGTGAAGGGGATTAAACAAACTCTCCCTATATTTATATTTGTATATATTTATTTGTTTTAGCATTTAAGCGATGCTAAAGATTAATCGATAATGTTTAAATATTATATCTTAAACAACATTATATAAACAACACTTTATAAATAACACTGCACCACACAATGAGTAAAGTGAAGGACTTTGTAAGACTTAGGCTGGCTTTTCTGAATCAAATTTGTTCTTATACACAAACAATGACCGTGTGTTAATATTCGGAACACTGCTTTTCCGTCTGCACTGCCAGATTTCTGCCCATTCACACAGATGTTTGAATGAGCTCAAAAGGAAAAATCCTTATTTTATTACATCCAAGGGGCATCTGAAATCTTCTCAGCATAGCTTTAAAACATGTTTTGAGTCTTAAAACTAAGTCCCCGGAGAAGGTGTAAAGGCAAGAGTTTGCTGAAACCTCAAATAAGCACACACACACACACACACACACAGTGTATGCACAGTTGTTGCAACAACACAACAAAAAAAATCACTTTTATAACTAATAAGAAGAACCTTGTGTCAAAGGGACAAACCAGACACTTTGTCAAGAAGCAAACTAAAACTAAAACTAAAACGTGGATAAGTGCGTGTCTGGGGCCCCATGTGTACATGTGTGCAAATGTTCCTAATGTAGCCTGTTCTCATTCTCATCCCAGCCGCTCTCTTGAGACTTCAGCTGCAAGTTTCTAAGAATGCTTTGCTTATTAGTTTACTGATGACCGGGAACATCAAACACATTCATTTCTCTTTTCTACAGCTGAAGAGAGCCAGTCACATGGGACAACTGTGGTTGGTTTAAAGGTCTCCCTGGTCACTAGAGGGGGGTGGGACGCAAAGTTCTTGAGGAGGCTAGAGGTACATCTGGATGAATGACTGACACACCATGCTACCCATCATCAATGGTTTTCCAAATAAACAGGCCATTACTTTAAGTATTTTAAGTAGCTTTGAAATGGACAAAAGTAATTCCATCAGTGGAAATGGTATTGGATTAAGTGTGGAGAATGTGTGACATGTTTGTGTTTGGTGAGTTTCTGGATGTTGTTATGGTGATTACCTTTGATGGTGCTGATGACCCGCTCCAGATGCTGGCTCTCATTGCGGTCGGGCCGGCAGCTCGGGCTGATCTCCAGGGAATAATCCGGGCCGTATTCAGTGAAGTACTGGATTTGAGATGAGCAAAGCAAAACACAAAGCATACTTAAAGTCACCATCACTTAAAGTAACAACTCTCGACTGCAGCATTTATTTTAAATGGTTTATTTGGGCACTTTTATAATTCATGCATTTTAAAACACGATGAGGTTGAAGATATTAGACTGAAAATTCTCATGTCATCCCAAATCCAAAATGTTCATTTTGGTCAAACATTGGACAAGCATTCCATTTAGTTAAATTGTTATAAGTCAAAATATGGAATTATGTGTATGCGATTCACCCTTCCTAGGACTTGCACTCAAAGAAAGTGCAAATGATTATGTATGGAGTAATGGATGGAGACAAACCAACGTTTTTCCAGCTAGGACAGAGTTGCTGCTAATCACAGCTTCACTAATGACCTTTTAATGTGATCTAGGTTTCCTTCAATACAACCTGTTTTTGTGAGATTTTCTCAGCTAGAAAGCAGCATTTACTTTAGTAAATATGGGAAGGTTTAGTCATACTTCCACTTTGTTCCAAACACACACATACAAATATACATCAACTTGTTGGATAGCTGTGCTCAGTCTATCGCAGTGTTCTGACCGTTGGATTGAAAAGGCACGCTTAAAAAGCAGTTAAAATTTCCCACATCATGAAATGCATCTGAAATACAATTAGTGACGCATTATGATTTTGAAATGGAAACTATAGTGACTGGCCAAAAAGTCAGCCAGGTATGTTGCCTTACTCATTCGAATAAACACTGTCTGCATTGTGTTGGTAGGGTAACAGGGGTTTAAATTGGACAGAGATCAGATTTGGTTGTATTTGTGTTACAAGCATTAGCTCAACTATGCTTTCAATTAATTGTCTTTTGTTTTTCCCGCTTACCTCCAGTCCCAATGCGCTCCAACATGTTAGCGATTACACAACATATGAGTCTGTGAATGTGTGCTGTCAGGGTTAGGTTAGTTAGTTCACCCAAAAATAAAAATTCTGTCATCAATTACTCATGTTGTTCCAAACCCATATGACTGTCTTTTTTATCTTCAAAACACAACCCTGAGAGATTTCGGTCTCTCCATTAAAAGACCATTGCACCATAACTCTGATGCATCAAAAAGTGAGTAAAAACATAATCCATTTGAATAGATGCCATAATTTGTATTTTGGGTGAACTATCCCATTAGCTTGTTTCATAGATAGATAGATGACAGAAAGTTAAGTCAGATCAAATTAGACAACCCCTCCTCAACAGGGCAGAGTAAAAAACAACAACTATCCACTCTTCGAGTCAAAATATAGCCCAACACTTCATTGTCTCTAAGTATAAAGGTCAGTTTAGGTTTCATCTCTTGACCTTTTAAACTATGACCCCTAAACTATCAACACCACCCAACATCCATTATGGATTTCCACAAAGCTCATTTCCAGCATTTATTCCACTCCGGAATTCTGGGAGCCAGCTACTTCCCAGACTCAACGGCACAAAAAGTCCCACCCACAGAAGAAGATACAGAGGCCACGCTAACTGTTACTGTTGTGGCGTCGCAAGTTTTGTTCAAGATGCATGAAATTGGAGAGGTTAAGGAACACCTGAAGGCCTCTGCTGAAAATGTGTAGTTGACAAAAGAGAGTAAGCTTTACAAAATCATAATTTGTCAAAACATTCACTAAAATCACTGAACACATGATGTGATTTATTCTTATCTTTAGTCTATAACACGGGCAGACAAACAGCATCTACACTGTCTGAAGCGCTTCCCTTCTAGATCAGTCAGTACGTGCGGGCGGCATGAGCCAAATCCGTGCTGACAGTCTGTCTGTCTCACACTTTACAGTGAAGTACCAGACCTGGTTCAAAGGGCAAAGCTACAGACAATGCAAACATAACACGACTTGCACTCACAACATCCTGCCGTAAAAAAGTTGCCAGCCAGTGAGAACTTGTGTACGT